>NW_019384354.1:625035-626564 GCF_000671375.1 Centruroides sculpturatus | reverse complement strand
AGGTTCCGACAAGTAAAGAATTTTTATAGTCCTGCCACAAATAAGCTACAGTATATATTGATTATTGACCATTTTTGAGATGCCATAACGAGCAAAAATTTAAAAAAACTAATACATAGGTTTAAAATTAATAAATACAAATGTATTCTGACAGTGAATGAGTTAATTATGCTTTCTATTTGCAAAATTCCTCAACCTTAACACAAAATAAGAAAAAAAGTGAATTTTTAATTAATTTGCGGGATTTCCCGGGTTAAAAAAACAACCGGAATCCCGTTTGAGAAACCCTAGTTCTAGAGCAATTTACCCTAACGTGCGTCACCAAAACGCAATGATCGCATTTAAGAGACTTTCTTGCGAAGAAATTCCGTACGAGAGTCGACGAAAACACAAGGCGTGTCCGCAGCCGGGACACGAACGTTTAAGTTGCACAAAGCATTTGAAGAGGGTTACGTAAGTGTGGAAGATAGACTGCACTCAGAAAAGACCGCATTGTGGAAAGAGACAAACAGCTTAAGGAAAAGAATTCTCTGTGTCCAGCCTGTATATATAACTGTTAAGTGTATTAGATTGTGTTTTAAGTCGCACAGCTGCAGACAATTTAATTCTCGCAAAGTAAGCCATTGAAAAGCGTTGTATCTAATACGTAGATTCAATGGAGAAGTCGGAGGTGAAAGGGCGAAATTTTTGACGTCCCAGATGTGTCGAAGAAACATCTCATACTTCAGAATGCCGTCTCCGTCCATCCGGTTTCGAGTGTATATTTTAGTTAAAATTACGATACGCAATTCGTATTTAGAGCTAATTAGTATTAAATAAGTTTTAATTGAATTTCTATAAATAAGATATTTGCAAGTAATCCTTATTCTTTGACCGTGTTTATAAAATACAGTATAATCTAAATTAATTAATTACGAAAATAAACCAATGAACAAATACTTGATCCTTTGCCTCCGTCGTTTTCGGCGCTTCGGTCGCTTTCCAATGTGGCGGCTGGTTTAAAAGTCGAAAGAGGTGCGTTTCGGGTGGTAATTCAAACGAAAAACACAAGCGACGGCAGTTTTAAACGCAAATATGCAAAGTCCGAGTCGCCCGATGTCGTCTCCGAAAATTGGACTAAAGGAAACGAAAATAAAATCTTACAGCTAACTAAATTCTAATTAAAATCTTACTTGGTGTAATGTCGGCGTCCACAAGTCTTCTTAAAACCACGTAAAAAGGGCAAAAAACACAGCAGAAACCACAGCAAAGAGCGCACACGTTCGTCCGGCAAGCGAAAAACGTGCAAACTGACGCAAAATCGTGTTGCAACAATACGCGTTTCCATAGAAACGGCAATTGTTGCGAGATTAGAAAGCTCGCAACGAATTCGAATGCGATTGACGTCATGGATTCTTTTTGAATTTTAAGGCTAAATATCTGCATTTTTCACGTTTCTATCCCCCGAGTGACGACGGATTGGGATCGACAGACTCCCTACCACCGTCTGCCTTCGGTTTCCATTCTTCACAAGGGGTTAGAAGCCAGAT
>NW_019384354.1:414219-623696 GCF_000671375.1 Centruroides sculpturatus | reverse complement strand
AGTATGACAAGAGGAAAAAACAAACGAAAAAAACCTCTTGCCTTCTTATCCTACGTTAGTAAATTGAAACTAAAACCTTAAATTTAAATGTTGTTAGTATGACAAGAGGAAAAAACAAACGAAAAAAACCTCTTGCCTTCTTATCCTAGGTTAGTAATATCCTTCAGAAATAGCAAAGGAAAAAGTCGTTCACTTCTCTTACGAAGCGACGCTTTTTCCTTTCCATCTTTGCCCACACCGAACGAGAGGATCCCACTCGTTGGAAAAGGGAGGAATGATCGAAACATTCCTCCCCTCTCGAAAAAATGGCAGAAACCATGCTATATAACAGATAACATGTCTTTTTCCCCACATTATTAGAAAAATTGGTAACATGCAATCAGAGCTCTAAAGCAGCAAAAAGTGGACTCTTACAGTTTTTACTTAGACAAACAAAGGAAGTGGTGTGACCATACAGTTATCTACAGATCATGATATATATCAAATGAATAGCCAGATTCTTTATCAGGCTATAAGACTAAATGATTACTAAGCAATTTGGTATGAGACAGGCNTCTTTGTCGAACATTTTTTTAAAGAATTATATATGTGTAAGTAGTAATTAATATGGGGATTTCTTTTGGATATTTCAAACTTCCCCACACTAAATTAAACTACTGTCGTATGAGGCAGTTTAATCCATCCATAAATAAAAAGTCTTGACACACATTGCATTTCAGTTTTTGATTAAGGAATGACAGCAATAACCTGTTATAAATGTTACAACACAAATATCAATACTATTCACCTCAATCTCTGTCACATTCAGATTATTAAAATAAACATCTGGTCTGACAGTAATCCAGATCATCTTTCAGTTCTCCATCTGGTATTTCAATAATGGTAATTCTCTTTGTTGTAACTAATTTTTAATTCAAGTGTTGATGATAAGTGATTTTTTCCCCAACTTCTGAATAGAAACATGATACTACCTGCCAGCTGTTTGTATTGACAAAATCTACTTTCAGTCTAGAAAATTTGGTGAGTATCAATACAGTAATTACTTAACTGTAGCAAACCAACAGTGTCGCAAGAGTTTGAAAGAACTTTACAATTCAAGGCATTATCATCACTTACAACACACACCACATTAAAGCCAATTGATTTTAGAGCAATGATAACATCTTTAGTAACAGTGTACAAGACATCTACTATTAAGCTTATTTACTGGTAGTATATATGAACAACTTTTTGGGGATAAAATGCATTGTATCATAAATACATATGCTGTCATAGCAACATAATTACTATTCTTGCTAAACTGACAGTATTTCCACCATTGTTTAATGTATATTTCATCAATCATAAGAATTGATTGAAGTAACATCATGCTTTTATCATGGAACATCATGTAACATGTTGCTTTTACCATGATGTTACATGAACATCAAATGTTTCAGCTTTGTCACGGAAGTACTGTATAAAACACTCATTTTTATATTTGATACTTGGATTGCAAGTTAGCTGTGAACAGACACTTTTGATGGTACTAGAATGCGGCAACAGAAACGTTTTACAGCTTCTCAGATGCACATGGAGATATTGAATGCAAAATTGAGCACATTGTGATGAAATCAGTTTCATAATGCCTCCTATTTTTGTGCATCAGACAAAGCCTAAATTGCAACTTGAAAAAATTGAGAACTGTGGAAATATCATCCTGAACAACTATATTTCCAACAAACTTACAATAACTGAGATTCTTTCATTATCTGTTTCAGAACAGCTGCCTGATGTACAAGTATTAAACTTATCTACTTCAGTAATAATCAATTGAATAATCTTTGGCTTTAATTTAAAAAATTGTTTTTTTTCATGTTTTTCATCACTTTTTTATACAGTGCAACCTTACAACCAGGTACAAAATATTTGGGCATTATTCTCAATTTCAAATAAAATAAAATACAGTATAAATTTACATTATTTATACTTTTAGATACAAATATTTACTTACCTTAGTAATCTGTATTCATTTTAGTTAAGTTACTGTGAAAAAATGGCAGAAACCATGCTATATAACAGATAACATGTCTTTTTCCCCACATTATTAGAAAAATTGGTAACATGCAATCAGAGCTCTAAAGCANAGAAAGAAAGATGAAGCCGTTAAAGGAAGATAATGGTAAGAAAGTAATAAAATCTCCTAACACGTGGCACCAGATACTCAGTTTTAAACGTTGTCGGGAAAGTTAAGCAACTCGGTGCTGAACTTTTTTTAAATGGCAAATTAACTGTTAAATTAAATTTTCATTTTAACTGTTGTCGAATTATAATGTGGCCGAACGCCATATTTTGTATATATGTTAATTTAAGTTTAGTTTAGTTTTTATCTTTTTTCTTTGTTCTATTCTATTCTTTGTTCCATTGTTCTATACCTTCTAGAATTTTTTCCCTAACCCTTTCCCTTGGGCGGTGATAACTAATTCTTAGAACAAAAAGAAGTGCTTGTCGGGGCTAAGAAGTGCAGTAACGGACACTCTTGGCAAAGATTATCCTTTTTCCAAGAAAAAGAAACCAGAATTGGAATTCCACCCAAAAATAATGCGAAACTCGGGTATCCACTTTCTTCTACTCCTATCTCTTATATTTTCTATATCTATCACCTCCCTTCTTCCATTGTATTAAGTTAGTTTTTAAGCCTGTCATAGTTTGTTTTACTTCTATCACAAGAATTTTAATTAAACATTTTATTTTTTCTAGATATTGTGTTATATTTATCTCCAATAAGAAATACGTGTGAAATTTGTGATAGTGGGTTTGAAGTATCAAATAGTTACGGAGCATTCACTTGTGATTCGTGCGCTCACTTTTTTCACTTAAATACAGTGTATGTAAGAGAATTATTTTGTAAAACTTGGAGTGGAAAATGTTCAGTCGTCAATGGTGAGGAACTGTGCAAATTTTGTCGTTTAAACAAATGTTACGATGTCGGAATGAAATACGAAATAATCACAGGTAAATGAAATTACGATTACTAATTTGAAAATGCATTTAGAAAGGTCGTAGTATGAAATTGTCGATGTTTATTATTATTAGATAATCCAAATTATATGGGATGTATCGTGCCTGTTTGTGAAGAAAGATTTCAGGTAAATCACTTTAAAATCTTAAATTGTTATGAATTAATTCAAAAATAATTTTAAATACTTAAAATATTTAAGTAGTTTGTTTAGTCGTGAGAATTAAAAACTTTGCGTAAAGTCTTCTATGAAAACTTGTTTAATAATTAAAGATTTTCCTACACAATGAGATAACATTACATTGAGATAACGTGATGTCATAAAAATAAGACTTTCAGGGTGATTAAAAGTATTTAAAGTATTACTTTTGAATGCTGTCTGGAAGGATATATTACAGTCCAAACGCAACCAAATTTTGTATGCCGACGTTACAAGACCGAGGAAATCTCTTCTGCGTGTCCTGTAGAAGAGGTGGCAATGACCAAAAAACAGGTGACAACTAAGTTGTTTGAGTGAAACGATATGACAATTGGAATATAGTAACATAAAAGATCGGAAGGACCGAGACTACTCATCCGGCTGACAGTGCCACAAGTTTCCAAGGGGTGAGTTTTCGAACTAAATTTTATCTGCCGATGACTCTCTTCCTCGTGGTCTGAAACGTCGGCGTGTAAAATTTGTATTGTGACTGTAACATATCCCTCTAGACATTGTTGGATAGAAATACTTTAATTGCAAAAATCTACTCTTAAATACACGTGCCTTATATTATATGTTTTAACATACAGTAGCATATCTATTATATATTTTAAATGCTTTTATGATTTTATATCTACTGTAAAATATTATAATATATTTTATTAATTTCATCAACAGATTAACTTTGAAAAAAATCGGAAGTTGGCGTTAAATCAATGCCTGATATATATGGAGCAATATTATTACAAATGGTTAAATTTGTTTCCAACTTTTCGTAGCTTAAGTGAAAAACAAAAGGTATGTGTTTAGAGATGTTACTTTCAATATTCAGTAATGCGGTTTATCATTGATGAGACAGAATTATTAATCAATCAATAATTAACGTTATCGATTGAAGTCCAACGCGTTTACAATGGGGGAACATAAATATTAAAACATTATAACAAATATCAGTTATTTAACTCCTTACGGGGGAATATGTTTGGTTTGAAATAACGTGACTTTCGGTTTGCATCGAAAGTTGATATACAGTTAATCGGGGTCTCCTGCCCCTAAGGTTTCCATGTCTGGGCTCGTCTTTCATTTATCTCACTCCATTCTCGAGATTAAGGAAAGACGGACAGACGGGCGATAGTGTGAATTTATGTCTACAAGTTTTTTCAAGTTACAGCCCAATAAAAATTGCACTATATTAAGGCTAATAGATTTTCTACGCGGTTTATTTTTAAACATGGTCAATTTTGTGAAATTTTGCAGGAAGGTTTGTGTATTAAGGGGGTTGATGCTTTTAAATTTTGGTGGTGAAAGATCCAGGGATGGGGAGATAGAGAGAGGGTGTCATATCTCGAGTGGGGGTCGAACTTAAAATGAAGATTTTATTCGTTATTAACATTTAGACTCGTACAATTTGGAATTTTGTTGTAAGGGACATTTAAAAGTTATTTAATTTTCTTTTCAAGATTTAACGCTGTACATAGTATAGAAATTTTCAAATTAAAGGTTTTCCTTATTAATCCCGATTTTTATTTTATTTTATAGGAGTGTATAAGATCGAAGTCATGCGTGTACGGTGCAATCATGCAACTAATCGAGAGATCTCTTTATGTTTACCGAGCGATTAGACTACACAATTGTTTTATATTTAATGTGGAGTCCACAGATATTCTCTTCGTAAATTTAATTCGATATTTAGTTGCTTTTCGAGACGATATTAGAAATATCACAGAAAATGTGGAAGAATTTTACGTTATGAAACTTCAGTTGGCATTACGAGACGGTACTTTATATTGTTTGTTACTTTATTCATTTCCTTTTAGACGTAACGTAAGCCATCCTTTTTCTCTTTAGATGTAGTAATGATGGACACAAATTTAACAGTTAGAAGACGTTCGCGTAAAATGCTGGAAAATATTGCGAAAAAAGTATTAAAATTGATGAAAGAGAGTTCGGGACATTCCCTCTTCGAAGGTAAAGAAAACTTTCAGGAAATTGAATCGTTAAAGTAAGTATTTATTGCTTTCTCTTGTTTAACAAAGAGATTTTCTCATTCCACAAATATATTTACAATTTTTCCAGCTTGTTTCGTTATTCTTCGGATATTCCAGAATATTGTCGTCCATATAATAATATAAATTTTTGCGTTAAAATATGAATGTAAAACTCTCGTAATTTTATATACTCCTCTTCAAATTTGAATGCAATTGACTTTACAAGTTTTAAATATTTTATGCCTAAGATAAGGTGTTTATATACATTATATACAGAAAGATAAAAATAATTTTAAAATATGGTATTCTTTTATACTTGAATGGATTTAAGAGATGGAAATCATCACTCGAAATTTTTACTGTTTTTAATCAATTTGTCGACAAAATGTTTTGTGTTTTATAATAATTTTTATTGTTTTTAAAGAGAATAAATAGTTTAATATTTGAAAAATCTGGGTTGTTGAATTCTTTATGAATCATTTTATCACATTGTTATAATGGAAAATAATTTGCTCTTGAGAATTTATCCAAAAATGTAGGGGTACCCGGGGCGGAATGGTGTAGCTAAATAAGTTAAAATTATGTCAACAATAAAAGAAAAATAACAAAAATATTACATTACATCTTTTATTTATTATATTTGGCACATAATTATTTAAATTAGAGTTTAAAAAATCAATAATTTTGTATGAAAAATAAATCATTAAAAAAAATCTTGCCCACGTCCCGTTTCGCCCCTCACTCGGGGCAGAATGGGGTATGAGATTAGTGCTCAAATATTAGAAAAAAAAACATTAGTCTCGTTGCTTATAAAACTCGCAAACCAGCGCAGAATCGTCATCGTCGCTGTCAAAACCCGTACAAGACATACGAGCCCATTTTTTGCACGCGACAAATGAACATTAACCCTTAATTGACTGTGAGTAAGCCTCGGTGCAGTAAAGGCGAGTCGTATTATCTTCTCCTTCCGAGCAATCCTCCCCTTGTTCTACTTTTTTACTAGACTTTGTTTTTTTCCCCTTTTCCTTTACGGGAAACCGTCCCATTGTGCCCCAAAGCATACGCTTCTAAAAATCAAGTAGAGAAAAAGTTTACGATTACTTTTTGCGTTATTTCATTTTTAAAATACAAACAAATCTTTAATAAACTATATAAATTTGGTTAAATTATAAAATATACCATATACTTTCATTGTTTTAATGTCGATACACTTGTAATTCCATCAAAAAATCACGACGTAAGACGTGGCGTGCTGTGACATTTGATGATAGGGAGGCTGGTTTATGTAAGAAGCTGACTTCCAGGGCAATCAGTTAATTGCGCGTCAGTGATGGTCTAAAGTCTATTCGTATTCGTTTGTTCGATAAACCAGTAAAAACCGTAGACTTCTCTAAATTAGTAAATTAGACTTATCCTAAATTAGTAAATATAAGTATGACAAGAGGAAAAAACAAACGAAAAAACCTCTTGCCTTCTTATCCTACGTTAGTAAATTGAAACTAAAACCTTAAATTTAAATGTTGTTAGTATGACAAGAGGAAAAAACAAACGAAAAAACCTCTTGCCTTCTTATCCTACGTTAGTAATATTCTTCAGAAATAGCAAAGGAAAAAGTCGTTCGCATCTCTTACGAAGCGACGCTTT
Organism: Centruroides sculpturatus; assembly: GCF_000671375.1. NCBI lineage: Eukaryota > Metazoa > Arthropoda > Arachnida > Scorpiones > Buthidae > Centruroides > Centruroides sculpturatus. The sequence continues at coordinate 616,867 of NW_019384354.1, read as the reverse complement.
TTCCTTTCCATCTTTGNTCTTCCCATAGATACACAGAAAACTACATCATAGGAATTACTAAATGTATGACTTTATTGCAAAGAATATTACTGCCATGTCATTTGACTTTCACGCTTGAGCTTATGTGTAAATCTCATTATATTGTTTGAGATACAGGTATCCCTCATATAAAACTGTAGTTATGTTCCGAAAAAGTGCAATGTTGTGTGAATCCATACTGTACAAAACAAAGGACTAATACAAAACATATGGTTATGTTCCAAAAGTTAGCAAAAGTACATTATTCTTTTTCATTGCTAAGATATATATGTTGATTAAAGAAATCAATAAATTATTTCCAATAATTAACTAAAAATCACAATTAAAAGCACTGTATTAAGAATTAAAATTAATTTTAGTTAAACGAGGATGTTTTCCTTTTTACAAAGTACAGTCATCTGAGCTTTTTTGTCAATCTTGGTCAGAAATAGCAACATCCATAAAAATTTTTTATAATAAAAAATATGAAGATGACAAAATAAAAATATGTTATTAATCATAAATTTGTTCTAGAAATAGTGGCACTAAATTGGAGTTTGACTGCATCTTACATCTAATTTTAAAACTGTTTTTATATATTTTTTTTGAAGAGTGGCTAAGTTTTGCATTGTATACAAACTGATAAATCTACTCAATATTTTCATAAATAACAGAATATTTATTGGAATTAATTTTATCAGAAATCATTATTTTGACTTCTATTATTTAGAGAGAAAGAATTGCAAACAAATTTGTTCTAGAAATAGTGGCACTAAATTGGAGTTTGACTGCATCTTACATCTAATTTTAAAACTGTTTTTATATATTTTTTTTGAAGAGTGGCTAAGTTTTGCATTGTATACAAACTGATAAATCTACTCAATATTTTCATAAATAACAGAATATTTATTGGAATTAATTTTATCAGAAATCATTATTTTGACTTCTATTATTTAGAGAGAAAGAATTGCAAACGAATTCTTAATATTATGGGGATTATGGAGTGATTTTAAGGATGTTTGTATACTTCTGCTTTGAGGCTTGTTTTTTGTGATTATTGGGATTAATGCAAATTTTCTCTTGGCTCTATTCTGTTTGATTTGTGTTAAAAGCACCAAATGTGTTGGAATTAGGATCTCTGTTTCAATATTAATGCAACATCAATTTGCTCTGAAAGATCCGAATGCTAAAATGGAAAATTTTATAGAAACAAGACGACAAAAATTAATAGATTGATGATGATCATTTTGTTTAGACATGTGTCCAAAATATATTATTATTATTATTATTATTATGCAATATGCAGATTAACAGGCAGTTATGACGATAGTTAAATCTGGATCTCGAGGTACAAACTGATAAATATTTTTATCACACTTATGGTTAGTGTTATACAGGTGTGTAACAGTGTAATTATATGTTTTGCAGGTGGTTAGAGCAAAAGAAAGAATAGACGAAGAATTAAAAATGCACAAGAAAGATGAAGAAAATAAAACTCAATCTTCATCAACAACAACATAGCATTAATTTGTAGAAAATATTCTCTGTAAAGTTAACTTTAGTAAACTTATATTTAATGTAATAGTGAAATTAAATTTTTATAAATATAGTTGAGTTTGTATATATATATATTTATTTGTTTTTGGTTTTTTAAATAAAATTTTAAATAATATTAATTCTAATCTATGAAATTAAATAGATTTTGGAGACATTAATAATGTTTATTCTGTATTGAAATCAAAAATGCAAGAAGAACCATTTGTCAAAGGATTGTTGATTTTTAACAGGACGTTTAAAGTGTTTAAAACACTGCAGACACTGGTAAAACAATGTACTGTTCAAAAAAATGCTTTGAACAGTGCAGAATTATGTTAATAATGAAAACTTTTTTTGTGAGTTCACTTGTACAACAAAAGTATCAGGAAGTGCAATGTACTGAACTACAAGCCCTCTATGAACCCTAAATACTGTGTCTTTATATACTATATAAAGGATATCCAGGTATTTTCTGCATAGTAGACTAATAAGTATTTAAAAATGACAAAGTTAATCGTGAACATAGTTTATGTATTTCACACACAAACACACATTTTATGAAAAACTTACTAAACTTCAACTAAGTATGAGTTTAATACACTCATAATTGTTTTCATACTATACTCATACTATTTCATCGCCGAAGTATATGCAGATATATAATTTCAAATTTTATATAAAAATACAAACCTAGTAGTTCTGATGCAAAACACCTAAGATGCTGTGCAGATTGTGGATATAACGCCAAAGCATATATCCATAAACTGCACAGCTCTATCATTAGTCGTTGATCAAATATCAATCTATTTCATGGCCGACCACTATATTAAAATAATATAAAATTATAATAGTGCACTTTAAAAAATAAAATTCAATTGGCCACCCTAAGAATTTGGCTGCCTGCGTGGGTGTGTTCATGCATCCAACATTTACCAGAACCGGCCCTAGACACCTGATTCACCAGTAACCCAAATACTCACAACCGACCAGCTTTTTTCTATAAAGAGATCACTTTAACTAGTCGCATTTCAGAGAAACCACATCTAACAGTGTTCACTATACAGAGAAAAGGTATTCCTAAAAATCTGTTCAGTACTGTACATTTTAAACCAATTAAACTTGTTCACTATAGGAAGGTGGCCATGTTACACTGTATATATATTAAGTAAAATCATTTGGATACAAGTAAATGATTCATTACAAGAATTTAAATTTTAATGTTGAAGATAAGTGAAAAGTAAATTGTTACCAGAGCCTCTTCAGCCATCGGTCGTATCGACCGATGTTACCGCTTCCCGGGACGTGGACCCAGAGGTTGGATTTTGGGAAGCGTGTTCGTGTTGTGAAACGGTGTTGTTTATAATGCACGTGAATGGAACGATTGTGATTGGATGCGACGAATGTGTCGTTGTTTGAACTGTGTGTTTCAGCGTGAGGTATGTTGTTGTTTATGTGCGTGGATGTGAATTACTAAACTAATGTGAGTACGACAAGGGGAAAAAAAATAAAAACCCCTTGTCTTCTTACATCTAGATTAGTAAATTAAATTTAAGGTTTTAGTTTGAATGTTAGTATGACAAGAGGAAAAAAAAAAAAAAACCTCTTGCCTTCTTATCCTACGTTAGTAAATTGAAACTAAAACCTTAAATTTAAATGTTGTTAGTATGACAAGAGGAAAAAACAAACGAAAAAAACCTCTTGCCTTCTTATCCTAGGTTAGTAATATCCTTCAGAAATAGCAAAGGAAAAAGTCGTTCACTTCTCTTACGAAGCGACGCTTTTTCCTTTCCATCTTTGCCCACACCGAACGAGAGGATCCCACTCGTTGGAAAAGGGAGGAATGATCGAAACATTCCTCCCCTCCCAGTGCGTCAAAGATGATGTCGTCAACATGGAGACATTTCACCTTTCGGAACACGTCCGAATGGCGAAATGTCTCCTCTCCGTTCAACGCGGAACAGAGAATGCTGTCGACATCCGCTATTCCCGAAGGCGATCCCGTGAAGGAAGAACCCCTTCCGCAATCGATGGAAGAGAGTTCCTCTCCCCGCTCAAAGGGGGAAAAGACCCTCTCTTCATCGATTGCGGAAGGAGAACGCCCTTCACACTTCTTCATCTTCTTGGGCCGCAGCCAACGCCAAAACCGCCAGCTCTTCATTCTGTAAAGAAACAAAAAATATATATATATATATATATATTAATGGGTCTCGGATATACTTAACGCAGAAAAAGTACAAGATAATACTCACGACAGAGCTCGCGTTAGATCCTACCGGAAATTGCTAGAACGTTCGAATTGCATTTGCAGTAGAGACGACCGACCCGGAACGAATAAACTCTTACGTGTAATTTGTATTTGTACGACAGAAAAGTAAAGACACGCCGCACGTAGCCATGCGCAAAAGGCACTCGTACTCGATCTCGAGCCCAAGTCGTAACGAGTGTTTCGTTCTAGAGCAATTTACCCTAACGTGCGTCACCTAACCGCAACGATGGCATTTAAGAGAGTTTCGTGCGAAGAAATTCCGTACGAGAGTCGACGAAAACACAAGACGTGCCCGCAGCCGGGACACGAACGTTTAAGTGGCACAAAGCATTTGCAGAGGGTTACGTAAGTGTGGAAGATGGACTGCACTCGGAAAAGACCGCGTTGTGGAAAGAGACAAACAGCTTAAGGAAAAGAATTCTTTGTGTCCAGCCTGTATAGATAACTGTTAAGTGTATTAGATTGTGTTTTAAGTCGCACAGCTGCAGACAATTTAATTCTCGCAAAGTAAGCCATTGAAAAGCGTTGTAACTAATACGTAGATTCAATGGAGAAGTCGGAGGTGAAAGGGCGAAATTTTTGACGTCCCGGATGTGTCGAAGGAACGTGTCATGCTTCAGAATGCGGTCTCCGTGTATCCTTCGGTCCATCCGGTTTCGAGTGTATATTTTAGTTAAAATTACGATACGCAATTCGTATTTAGAGTTAGTATTAAATAAGTTTTAATCGAATTTCTATAAATAAGATATTTGCAAATAATCCTTATTCTTTGACCGTGTTTATAAAATATAATCTAAATTAATTAATTACGAAAATAAACCAATGAACAAATACTTAATCCTTTGCGTCCGTCGTTTTCGGCGCTTCGGTCGCTTTCCAATGTGGCGGCTCGTTTAAAAGTCGAAAGAGGTGCGTTTCGGATGGTAATTCAAACGAAAAACACAAGCGACGGCAGATTTAAACGCAAATATGCAAAGTCCGAGTCGGCCGATGTCGTCTCCGAAAGTTGGACTAAACGAAACGAAAATAAAATCTTACAGCTAGCTAAATTCTAATTAAAATCTTACTTGGTGTAATGTCGGCGTCCACAAGTCTTCTTAAAACCACGTAAAAAAGGCAAAAAACACTGAAAAAAGGCAAAAAACACAGCAGAAACAAGAGCAAAGAGCGCACACGTCCGTCCGGCAAGCGAAAAACGTGCAAAGTGACGCAAAATCGTGTTGCAACAATACGCGTTTCCATAGAAACGGCAATTGTTGCGAGATTAGAAAGCTCGCAACGAATTCGAATGCGATTGACGTCACGGATTCTTTTTGAATTTTAAGGCTAAATATCTGCATTTTTCACGTTTCTATCCCCCGAGTGACGACGGATTGGGATCGAGACTCTCCCTACCGCCCTCCGCCTTCGGTTTCCATTCTCCACAAGGGGTTAGAAGCGACATTTTCTAAAATCGAACGTCATCTTTACCTCGCCACCCCCAAAACTAGAAGAAATCCTCCCTCTCCTTCGTCCGGTATTTTCCGACCAAGTTTCCGATTGACCGACAGCGCAATTTTTACTGAATTTCGTAATATTTCGTTTATCCGACGCCATTTTAAGAGCGCTTACCTGACGTCATCGGTTATATTAAATATGTGTGTTATAGTTTAGTTACGTAAACGTTAATTAGTATATTAAATAAGCAAATTTTATGAATTCATCCGACCTATAGAAAATATCGTGTATGCATTTTACACGAAACGATCAAATATAGACCTTTCTATATTCAAACTGAGAAGATGATCGTTCGTTTCAAGAAATGTAACTGTTTTTTTTTTATTAAAAAATCTATCAATAGTAACGAGTTGCGTAACTTTCTCGGCTGTTGTGAGATTTTATTTAGAAAATAACTTTTATACTTTTAATTAAATTATAATAAATAAAATTGTGTGTGGCGCCATCTGTATGAGATTTTGTTATATAAACTTTTCATATTTTTAATTATTATAAAATCCCAAAAGGATTTAATTATAAGTGTAGAAATGAGTTTTATAACAAAAANTACAAGTGTACGAACAAATAAAAACCCAGCGAAGCGGGTCCTTGCAGCTTATTTTAAACATAAAAGTAAACTTACACTAAGGAACAAAAATGTTCTTTATACAATTTGAGGTTCGAATTGTCGATGGTGTTTCTAATGTTGCTCGAAGGAAGGCCCCGAGGCAACGGCAGGTGAGGAGATTCGTCAGTTGGTGTCGGCGGTCTGAGTCCGTAGTCACAGGTTACAAGTTGTACACAACCGACGGAAAACTGCTCTTTCACGTTGACTAACCGTGTGCAGGTGCACAGTTTTCGGAAAGTCCAAGTCCTTGAAGATCGGGGATTATATCAATCTCCGTTCTTTGTTTTGTTTTCTTCTGATTGGCTCCACGTCCCCTTTTTCTCGCTCCCCGATTGGTCTCTCGTCTGTCTCTAAGTGAAAGACGATTCCTGTTCGAGTCACCAGAAAGATCCGCTTCGAAGAATCTACTTGACACCATCCGTTACTCTGGATGCAAAATGTTGATGGAACTTTGAAACTTGCACTCATATTTTCCACCATTGTTGTCTAGTCTGTGACGTTTTTGAAATGTAACGACACGACGCGATGTCCCTTTTCATCATTAACCTTTCCTCTTTTCAAAATTTCTATGTTCTAATTATTTGCATATGAGCGACTTGTCAAAGGTCCATCTACTGGAGGTCGTTCGTTTACCATTATTAATCATTTCTAATTATTGCGTTCTGTTTACATCAATAGAGTTTTTTCTCTCGTCGCGGTTTCATATGACTAGAACAACTAATTCAATCTTTGATCGGTTTTTAACNTTTTGCTATATAAATTTTTCATATTTTTATTTATTATAAAACCGCAAAAGGATTAATTTTGAGTAGAGAAACGAGTCTTATATATATAAATTACAAATGCTAGTAACAAGTAAAATCTTCATTAACTCCGACTCTCTTGAAATATCACACGTGACCCCGCTCTATCTCTCTACCCTCTTGACCTTTAACCACCAAAGTTTAATAGCATCAATGCTTCTTATACACAAGCTACCATATCAAAGTTTATTTCTTAATCATTTCCTCATCCCGAGATATTAACTCTTAGACATCCTATTGCCCCCTTGTTATAGCTTGTGGATAAGAGGCATTGATGCTATTAAACCTTGGTGGTTTTGAGTCGTTACCAAGGATGCGAACAAGCTTCCTTGGTAGCCACTCGAACGAAATTTTGCTAATAAAATGGCGTGTTGTGAGAGAAGCCAAATTTTAATGCCTAAAGAGCGGAAAGAGTAAAACAGTAAAAAATTTCTTTTAAATTTATATAATTGTCAATATATTTTTGACATATTAAAATTATAGATAAATAATAAATATTATTTCTGTAAATTCGTAAAATATCTGTCAACCTCTTATTATTAATTCGAGTGAGAGGGCAGTGTAGTCAACGTCGTCATGGCGCTGATAAACATGTGTCGTAATGGGAAACTCGTGCATCGTTATAAATGTAAATATTTTAATTTTTAATGTTTATTTCTATAAATCTTAGTTTATATATAAAAGTTATGACAAGATTTCATTTCTGCCAGATACAATCGATGCCGTGCAAAGGTTGAAATTTGGGAGAATCCTTAATGATATATTCTGCTGTAAAGTTTACATTTCATTTCTTCCAGTTAGTCTAGATTGGCCACGTTTCGCGGATGATTGTATTTGAGCTCACAGTTCGTTTTGCTTTTTGCTCCTGTAAGCAAATTCTATCAACTTGAAGGATTAATGTTGCTTTCATTCTTTATTGTATTTATACCGTCGAGACAGATGAAACCTTATATTATGCATACAATAGTTAGTTGCAAATTATGTCTAGTGACACCGAACGTGACTATGATATTACTATTAAATATGTTTAATAAATTATAAAAATATGGAGAAAGAAAATTCATAGACAAACAAATAGAGGTTTATATATATATATATATATATATGTATGTATGTGTGTGTGTGTGTGGGGGGTTGGACGAGTGACAACAATAAATGAGGGGTTTTCGGGGAATGTGGCATAACATGAGAGGGAGACAAGTGAGGGAAGATGACAGTTACGGTGCAAAAAGAATAAAAGACTTTACCAATTCCAGAACATCATCGTTCTATCCAAAAGATGGTTTAAAGATTTAGCTGAATGCTGGAAGATTATTGTTACTTCTATTTCTATCATTATTACTACATATATATACTGTATGTTACTGTAAAAGTCCAAAGTCCAGTAACTTGTAGAAATTACTTGTAAATCCGGGACATTTATTGATGTTAAATGGTAAAAGTTTGAAATCCACAATAAAATGCCCATGTTTCAGGCTTTTACTAAGAAGTACCGTCCGGTTTTACCAATCGGCTTGAGTAATTTTTAATAATGACATAAATATTGTGTATCCTATAATGTTTTAAATTTTTTTAAAATGCCAAGGTTAGAAGATAACATTTATTAGTTAACATAAATACCACACTAAGAAAACAAAACATTTTTAAAAATTTTGTGTTTTTATAGTATATTTTTAATTTTTATTACTTGTGTGGGTGTAGTTTTTAGTCTCTGAGTTAACAAATTTAGTAGCTGCCAACGAGCTAATACTCCTGTGTCGAGCACTGGTTATAATAAACACTATGTTATAGATATTATAGTTTTAAACAAATTTATATGAATAATTCGTATGATAATAGAGAAAATTTACTCGTTGCAATAAGGTTGACTGTTATGACATTTCAAATTGCGTGAGAAAGATGATGATTTGAACAAACATTTTTTTGTTGAATACTTTTTTAATAAATTGCATTTTTTGAATCCTTGGCCAATAACAAAATTGATAAGTTCTTCCCATACACTAACTTCTTCAATGCTAATAAAATTTTCTTTGCCCAATGTAAATTTCTTATAATGACTTCAATTTTCCAATCTTAGTGCCAAATGATAAAATTCATCGTCCTCAATACCATATTTATGATCATGGGTATCATTGATTTTGCACCCATCTTTGCTCGGTTCATGTCTGGTACTTTGATTCTTATATTTTATCCGACTGATGATTTTGGAATTTTGTTACGAGAGGCCATTTTCATTTTGTTTGCTTGCATTTTGAGGCCTTCTTTGGCAGTTTTTCGAAACGGCATTACTTTTACGTTATGGCTCTTGAGAGATAATGTCTCAATTTCATAAATATAGTTGTGTGATTTCTAAAAAACTTTTAGTTTCTTTTGATATTTGCAAGTAAATAGTGAGAGTTTAACATGTCAGAAGACAAAAAGTTATGGAGTGATGCAAAAATAAAAGTTTTATTATCTCTGTATGAAGAAAACCTGTTATTGTGGGATGAGCATTCTATAAGTTATATAAATTAAAGTATAAAACAAGTAATGTTGAAATATATTGCAACAAAACTTAATACTGATAATGTAATTTCATGAAAATTACACAATTTAAGGAGCCATTTTATTGAGGAAATGAAAAAATGAGAATAAAGAAAAATGAATTCTAGGACAAATTAAGTTTTTATATCTACTTGGCCATATTTAGCCACATTAAAATTTATTGAACGTGTAGACACTTCAGAACCAACGAACTTGATTTCTCTCCTTTTATTTTTTTATTGTAATTGTCCCTTAGAACTAACAATGCTGTTGCAATATGAACACCAGTGCCATGTTGTGTATTATAGTGAAAAAATGGGATCAACACTCGACTAATAAAACTGTCATATGCTGTCATATGCTGCTGAGAGAGTAAATAATTTTGCAAGTACTTGGGAAAGGCAGAACTCGTGACATTTTAGACAGAATCAAAGCAATTATTGCTAGCAGTGTAAACCCAAATGGAAATCACTTGTGTGAGATTTGTCATATGTACCTTGACAGTCTAGCTGTATCCTAACAGAGATTTAAGCAAAATAATAAATTATTATATTTTGTAGAATTATAACATTCAATTTAAAACTGAATTATTAAAAAATCAGAACTGTTAATATAAAATAATTAGTGCATATTGAACTTAATATTTGACAATGCTTTTCAATGAGAGGCTTCTTTGAGTTCCTTAGGACTCGAAAAAGGCCATAAGTAGTTAAATTAAATGGAAATTAATGTATTCTATTAAAATTGTTTTTATTTTTAAGATGTGGCCACACAATTTTATTTTTTTACCAAATTTCAAGACACTGTGTGTAAAATTAAATTATATAATTTAAATTTACATTTTGAAATGGTATCTATATATAAATAACAACATTCAAAGCCCAAATAGTATATATACTAAATTGCCAAACGATCGCCTAAATATCGGGCTATTATATGGCTAATTAAATGATTAGAATAAAATAATTTGTCATTAGAGGTAGGCGTTAGATGCCATCTCTTAAGTAAATTAATAATTAAAATTAAATAAATAAATTATTAAATTAATTTTAGAACCTTCTGGAATAAAAGAACTGGCCTGGGACGGGGCTTGAACCCGCAACCTCCGCTTGCCGTGTGGTGCGCTTGCCAGCGAAGACTCGCTCGGGGGTCCGGGTGGCGTAACTGGCAAGCGCACTGCACGGCAATACCTCTAATGACAAATTACTTTATTCTAATCATTTAATTAGCCATATAATAGCCCGATATTTAGGCGATCATTTGGCAATTTAGTATGAAATGGTATCTTTTAAAATGTACACTGCTGTACAATTATTTTAAAATTAATTTAATATTTTGATTATTTCTAGATAATGAAAATCTTTAAAAAAAAAAATCTATATTCATATTTAGAATATAATTAAATATTATTATTTAAATTATAGATCCATTGTTAGTGATTCTAAATAAGAAATGTAGTACAGAATCAGGACTTCAAATTGGTGAAAAGAAACCAAGACGATACGATAAAATTGTAGGTAAAAGATGTGAAATTAAAGTTCAACCTGGAGAAACTGTCAGAAAAGGAATGATTTTAGTTAGACAATTATCACTTTCATTTCATCCTGGACTTAATGTAAGTATTTATTTTTCTTTTGTTAAAATGATATCATGAAATCTTAACATTATAACAACATTTTTATGATAATATTAATAAATCTTGTAGGCCAGTAGTAATCATGAACCACTGGCATCATAAGCATTCATCAGGTGCCACAAGATCCATGTGACCTCAGACTGATCTACTCAATTTTTGAAAATGTAATTCTATGCTTTTTAGCCAGAGAAAAGAACATTTTCTTGCATCATATATCTCTTATGTTAAGTTACTGGATAGACAAAATATTTTGGTATATAATCTATCATATGTAAGATAATATTTGCAGGGTAAAAAAGTGGTAGTCTGCAGTTCATCTGTGATTCAGTTTAATGGTCTGTGGATTGATAACTTTGAGAACTGCTGTAGGCTGTGTGCATGTCATAGGAATGTTTCATTGTATTACATATACATCACATGTACAGTACATGTGTACTATATTAAATATATATAATATTATAGTTTTTATTAATACAATAGAATCTGCTTATTTTTCAATGATGGATATTGTTTAATGTCATCAAAATTAGCATGTCCCAAAAAATACAAGTTAAAATATACACTTTTAAAACTTCACTTAATCAAAGTTTCAATTAGTTATTACTATATTACTAAGGGCTGGATTTATGTGCATTTAAATTTGCAATATATATGTGCATACAAGAATGCCTTCTAACTTATATGCATGTTAAAAATGCCAATCAAACACACTAAAATTCATAACTTAAAATGCATATATACTTCTGTCTACTAGCAAATCTTATTAATGTCTGTTACATCACACTTTTTAGATAGGAGGGAATAAACATGTGACAATATACACAAGGGATTTGAAAATTATGAAATCACAAAACACATATTAGAATATGGTTGTTATTCTAGCATTTTGTTGGGCTGCAATTTGGAAAATTGTAGACCTATAAATTCCCACTGTCATCTGTCTGTCTTTCCTTAATCTCGAGGATGGAGTTAGATAGATGAAAGCCGAGAACAGATACAGAAAGATTAGGGGCAGGAGGCCGTGATCAAGTATATACAAACTTCTGGTGCAAACTGGAAATCATATTATTTCAATTCAAAAATTTTCCCTTGAAAGGAGATAGATAGATGAACCTGCGTGATGTATTGCTAATGGAAAAGTATGATGTACAGGGGCAAGAAAGTACTAATTTGAGGTGGAGAGCATATATTTTAAATTAAAAAATTGTTTATTCAATTTCTGTTTCAAATTCAAAGCTCAGAGTATCACTATTTACAGACTTATCATACAGGAAATGTTGGAGACAAGAATGAATTTAGACTTTATTGATATTAGTTACAAGAAAATACATTTTGGGTGTCATACCCTTCATCAATTCTTATCTGTGAAGGATATGCAGATACTAAAGAGAATCGATGTTAAGACAATTACAAATAAAATTACATTTTCAATAAAATTTCGTAACTTTCTATACTATTTAATCAGTTAACATTTCTACATATACAATTGTTTACAAGATGTTCGAGGATGGCTTGGTTAACCTAGTTTCTCTTGTCCTACAGTTACATCATTGGGCTAAGGTAGTCATATATTTTTATTTATAGCTTTTTACAAAATGAGCAAATGTTAATTATAAATTTAGTGTCAAAGTTGATAGTAATGTTTGTTCCCAATATGAATTGTACTAAAGTTAGTTTCAGTTTAACTAGAACTTACCTATGATCAGTTGTTGTTTTGGCTCATTTTGATGTTTTATGTTGCACATTTTTATGTTGCATTTTAAGACACTGAGACACTTGAAACTGGTTTTTTTTAGCAGGAAGCAGTTTGTGGCATATATTACAATAAAGAATTTTTTCCATTCTTTTTTTAAATGTCTAGGATATGAACTCCTGTACTTACTCTCTCCTATGCAATTTAGCATTAGTTTTTGTTGTTTTACCCATATTTTTGTTGAACTGAATACAATATTACAAGATCTTTTCTGCTATTTTTAATTAAAATACAGTAGAGTGTCGATTATCCGAAAGTCAATCATCTGAAACATCAATTATACAAAAGAATTCCAGTCAGCAAATTTAAATTTTTGCCAGTGCTGTGGTGCTGCAATCTTTGGCTATGTCTTGGGCTACTCAAATATTTTACGTTTTTGATACTAAATTAACTTCTGAAGTATAATTTTTTATTGTTTTTATATTTTTCAATATATTTATTTTCTTCGTACAAAACAAAAAAATAATTTTTAACGATACAATAGTCTTTGTTAGGCTTAACATCGACGAAAATTCAACGTGAAGCGACACACAACAGAGAAAAATGTCAAGATGGGATAAATTAATATATTTTTTCGTACATAATCGGTTATCCGAAACATCGATCTTTCGAACAACCCCAGTCCCCAATTGATTCGGATAATCGATGCTCTACTGTAATTGAAAATAATTACAAAGTTACAACTAACAATTATAAAATATTCCCCACTCACTGACTCTCACTATGACTTTTCAAAAAGTGGATTAGTTTGCACTTCTGAAGATTTAGCTATTTATATCTTTTCTTTACCATTCTAAAAGTTAATTGGGGTCAATGAATGAGTTATTGAAAAAAGAAAGATGAAGATGAATCTCACCTTTGAATTAAAAATCCACACAAAGAAACTTAAGTTAGCAAAGAACACATGAAACTAGATCAGTTTACTAGACAAAGCCAAAATATGAAACACTGATAAGGGAAACTTCAATAGTGACTGAACACGATCTTTATCTTAAAAGAATTTTTTAAATTTGCCTCCAACACTGCTGCTAAAAATTACAGAGTGCTTGCATGTTGCTAGTGCTACAGTTTATTTAAAATTTTTCAAACTGCCATTTCTTTATTCAAGCTTCTAAAATAAAGAATTCAAAAGATTATAGGAAATTTAGTTTAAACCCCTTATCTACAAAGTACGATGGTTTCAAATATTTTATATTTTCAATGTGATTGCTAAAAATTGAATTATATTCTTTAAAATGGTTTTGTTTTTTTATGGTCACTTTATTCAAGATGATTTCTTACCTTGGGACATGGTAGATAGGTGGTCACATATGCAGGTTGTTTCACTACATCTAACTCTGTTCTCGAGATTAAGGAAGGACAGACAAATAAATTCTCACTGTCATCCATCCATATATAGGTCTACAATTTGTTCAAATCGCAGCTGAATTATATATTATTGTACAAAATTTTATTGTTATAAGTGTGTATTTACAGTACCAAATAATAATTGTGATTTGTATCTTTTATTAAATTTTAAAATCAAAATATATCAGCAATGAAAATGAAGATCAGGATTATATTATTATTACATGTTCATATAATCTACTTATTAATAAATTTTTCAGACTTGCATTGAAAAGCTATTCTTTATAGTTGAATATAAAGATGAATCACAAATTTTAATTGCCAATGAACTATATACATAATTATGATATTACAATAAATTTATATTAGATACCAGGACTTAAAATTTCTGTTTTGTAGATCATTGTTGGTAATTGTGAAATTTTGTTTGACGACTAAAAGAAGAACTATAAATGTTTTCCCTACCAACTTGATTTTTTTCCCCCTTGAAAAAAACAAAATATTCCTTTTACATCAAACTCATTTTGTTGAGTGAAGGGACAACTGTGTTCATAATTCAGATTTACTCAGAAATTTTGGATTTATGGCCATTCTGATCAGAAACTTTTTCTGAGTTTGTTTTGTTAAAAACAAACTTAAAAATACCAATTCAACTTGCTCTGATTTCCAGTTGGAATATTGTAACAGATTATTCAACTGTCTAGTTAAGTTTAAGTCAAATATGAACTGCCTTCTGCATTCAGTGGAAAATTATATTTTGTTTCATTCACATTTGAAATGTATTTTTCAATTGATTATTGAATAATTTTGCAACTAAACAATTATATATATATTAAATACTTTTAAAAATTAAATTGCTAGTAGATGGCTGATTATTTGACATTGTCTGATCTGACAATTACAAGTAATGTGATCATTTAAATTTGTTAAACATGATTTTATTTTTTTTTATTTTAGTTTTAGGCATAATGTTTGGCCTATGTATCAATGTTGTCAATATTTTTTCTATAACATGGATTTGATAATTACTATCAAAAAAGTTTAAAATTTGGACAGTTTTTAATTCAAAGTATAATCAAGTTCTTTGAGTCAATCTTTTGAAGAAGAAAGTAAGAACTGTCCGTCTACCAGTAAATATATAGAGAAAATTAAAAGAAAAATTATCTTGAAAGTTGTGGTTTATTTTCTGCTAAAAGTAAGTTTTTACAAGCAGGTGTTAAATTGCTGCCAATGAATGAAATCAAACTTTCCCTTAAATACACCACAAGTATTCAATTTATTCTAATTATATTCAAAAGAAATATTATTGAAAATTAACTTATAAAATTACCCATAACAAAAGTTAGTTATTTTTTTCTGTAACAGGATGGTAGTTGTAACTTTAATCCGATATGCAATACCGTCATCTGCATTGCTCTGCTAAGACTGTCACTCACGTTTAATTATTTATCCCACACAACAACTGTTCCAGCTTCGAGTAGCCCATTTGACTGTTCATGGAGTACTTGATGCTACAATAATACCTCGGTTATCGTTGTTTTGGTTTCGCCAATTGTTTTTGGATGGATTATCAATGAAAAATGAGGTGTCACTGTATTATCAATGAAAAACGAGGTGTCACTGTATATAGTTTTACAGGGTATGGGGTTCAACCCCACATGGGTGCTTAGGTGCAACAATAGCAAGCACTAAAGCACAACGATTACATACAAAGCATGTAGAATAGGCAGTAAACTGATATATGACATGTTAAAAACCATATCAGCTGGCATCCTGTTAACAGAAAAGTACCCAAAAGTTTAGGAAGAATACGAAGTACTTTCATAATGAATTTGGTAAAAATTTTCTTTTTAAATTATGAAATAGAAGTAACATTATGTACTTAAGGTTATTTGAATTTTGATAATTGTATTCTGCACTCATTAGGATGATAAATGTAGTACAGTTGTCCCTTGATAATCCGACAGGTATGGGACCAAAGGTGTGTCAGATTACCAAAAGTGTCCGGATTACCGAAAATAATTACATATTTCGCATTGTTTTGCTAGCAGTAACTTACAATATTCTCTACTCCAACTGTTCGAACAGAACTGCTCACATAAAACACACGAAATGTGTGTCATTGAGTAAGAATTGGATGGGGAGATTCACATCGCGACATGCTTCTGTGCAAGCAGACACGTAACGGGGACGGGTACCTTGACGGGAGGTGCGTTGGACTACTGAGTGTGTCGGATTAAAAAACGTCGGACTATAGAGGGACAACTGTATTTGAGTATCTATACTCATATATCTGAAAGAAACTAGCATTTGTAGTCCAGAAATGATCTGGCCTACAGATGTTTGGCTATTAGAAAATTGGACTTAGTTTGTTGTTTATAGTTATATACACTGGTGGAAATTGGAACTGTTACACCCAGATAGAATTGGTGGAAATTCACGAAACTTGGCAAACATGTACAGGGGCATACTCAGAAGAAATGAACACAATATGAAATGAATTAAACAAGGTTTTATTGCTGTTTGGTACATGTTTCAGTAAGTGGTATGCCCACCTTGAGCATGGATACACTCTTGGATCCTTGTAGGCATTGAATCAATAAGTGCTTGAATATCTTGTTGGGGTATGTCTCTCCATGCCTGCACAACTTGTGCAGTCAGTTGTTGTACAGTGTGTGCTAGATGGCTATGAGATGTAATCCATCTACCTATGACATTCCAGACATGCTCTATAGGGAATAAATCTGGAGACCAGTCCATGATTGCGACACTTTGCAAGGCCTGTCTTGTGATGGCAGCAGCATGAGGACAGGCATTATCTTGTCGGAAGATACCATTTTGGATGGTGTTCATTAAAGGTATGACTACTGGATGGATCACCCTGTCAACATACTGGCAGACGGTCATTGTGCCTTCAACAACCACCAACTCGGTCCTGCTCTTGTAACTGATTGCCTCCCAAACCATGACACCAGGAGTTGGACCTGAGTAACACTGAAATTACAGCAGGGTGGGCTCTTTCTCCAACATGCTGGCAGACATGTTGCTGACTATCACATTGGCCTAAACAGAATTGGGATTCATCACTAAACACAACTGTACACCATTCATGTGTCCAGTTATGTCTAGCAGCACACCACGTTAGCTGTTGTTGGCAATGAAATCTGGTTAAGGGAACACATTGCATGGGGGTCCGAGATCTCAGCCCAGCATCAAGCAGTCAGTTTACAATTGTCTGCGGGGTGACTCTGGCAGTAACTACCGCTCGGATCTGTGCTGCCATCACCCATCTGTCAGCAACTGTCATCTGCACAATATGGCAGTTTTCATGTGGCGTCGTCCTTCTGTGTGGACCTGTGCCAGGTCTGCAATTACTGGACCCTTCCTGCATCCACCTTGTGACCACTCTTTGTACTGACATTGCAGTATGGTCAGTCCTTTGGGCGATTTCACGATATGATGCTCCCATTTCTGAAATGCTAATTATCTGACCTCTTTCAAAGTCAGACATTTGGATGTACAGAGTTCTCACTCGTCAGTATGGCATAGCTGATCACCAACAGCCTGTGGACCAAAAAAAGTCATGCTCCCTAACACAGTTCACAACTTATAAACTAAACACTATAGCAATTTTGCATAACAAATGTCTCCATAATTTCCATACCACTGTATGTACTTCATTTAATTTTTGATCATTCAATACCCTTCAAAAAAAAGATTCTTTTGCCCCAATTTCATATGTCTTCGACTATACTGAGTGGGTGTAACACTTTCAATTTCCGCCAGTGTAGAATAAGAATACAGTCAAACTCTCTTATTTATAAAATAACGACCTTTAGTATTAGCAGCAATAAACAGTTAATTATGGCTATGAGCATAGTTTGTTTGCTTTAACTGCCTTTTACCTAAGTAAAAAAATTTAGATAATTAGTGAAAATCATGAACTCTTCTTTTCATAACTGATTTACACAATATTACTTGGTATACAGTACATTCACTGTTCTCAGACTGTGAGTGTATACCATGTGAAGTTCATCAGTTCAATTGATAGACCTATCAACTAGGTAAAAATATTTTTCTTTATTAAATATAGTTTAAGGTGTGACTTTTTATCTGTAAGTTGTTGTTTTATGTTATTTTTTCATCTTTGACTTACTCATGCGTGAATATTAGCTATTTTTGAATATAATTATGAATAGTTCAAAAGTAGTACTGCCTAATTCAGGATGTCTAGTCACTTTATTATAGCTCTAAATTATGCCAGTTTTAAATCCTTGTTTTTATAATCTTATGTTTATAATATCTGCTTTTATAATATCTTAGAATTTTTATTCCATGAAATAATAGCATTGTGAATAAAATCCTAAAAATCATTTATTTTCATTGTGAAAAAAACTAGATATATCTGAATAAAAAATATTAACCACTGAAATTCTGTAATATAAAATGGAGATAGCAATAATGAAATGTATGAGTGCTGTTTCATACATCACATACAAAACCAACACTAGCACTATGAAAAGAAAAATTTACTAATGTTTTTGTCTATATGAAATAGACATCATCAGAATGAAAGTTATCACATACAGCAAAACACTTTCTAATTAATATATATAGATAAATTGCCAGGACCACTAAGGTGCATTTAGCATATCGATGCTCTCCAACAATCTTCTTTCTCATCAGAAGTGATAAAAACTATATACATGACTACACTACATACAATTCCGGACGCTTATCATTGGCGAATACAAATCACGTGATACAAAATCATCCATTTCATGTAATTATTATATTCAAAAAATAACCAATCATGCANATTAAATTAAATTATAAATAAGATATTAAATTTCTTTAGAAAGAGCAAATGCTTTTGATATCAAAAAGTGCTAGGTTACTTCCAAAAACTTAACTAAAAAAATATTGATTAGCAACATTTATAAATTTATTCTTTAATTTTACAACTAATAATGCTCTAATGAACATAATCACCATGCCCCCAAACAAATATCCGATTTATCCCTATTAGATAATTACTAATTTTTGAAATTATCAGACATTGAGATCTGCACTGTCAAAAACAAAACAATCTAATAATTTATTTATATAAAATTTGCTAAATAATAAATCTCTCTTGCATATGCTTTTGTAAGAGAGACTTCTGTTTTATATTATGCTATGCTATCAATTGCATGAGATGAACAGAAGTTGAAGCAATGCATATTTCAATTTGTGGAATTTTCATTATAGGAATATGATTCAAAGTTGTTTTTGTAATTAATCTGCATCTCTAAATGGACAAATTTGGTTTCCTATGTACATAATGGGTAATAAAATTGATTACTCATAAGCTGGCATAAATATTCTGCTCAACTATTTCCATTTAGCATATGTGTAACTCCTATTATTTTAATATATTCTCTGTGTCATCATCATCATAATTTTCCATCTGTTTGAGATAATGGCTTATAGTTTATCTGAAGTTCATTGTTCTTATTTCATATTTGCAGACTAATATTATAAATAGTTTATATTTTTAATCAATGTTTTCCAAACTTTTTCTTGCATGGTGCCAGAAGATTAAGATGGAGAGAAATTAAGAGAGAGATGTAGGTTAACATGCAAATAAAGATTTGTCTTGAAAAGAAGATAAGTGTACAATATTAGTATTACTTTGTCATCCATTATTCATTGTTTTCTAGGATAAGTCAAAATTTTGTAATACTCCTTAACTTTATTTTTCAGTATATTGATGCATTTTTATTACAATTATGTTAATTACTCTATTTATAGTTTATTATTCTATTATTATAAATTAAAATTTAAATATATATTATACTAGCTGCAAGGACCCGCTTTGCTGGGGTTTTATTTGTTCGTATATTTGTATGTAATATAGTTTTTTTTTATATATATATATAAAAGACTGTTTTTCTAAGTAATGTAGAATTTAGCTGCAAGGACCCGCTTCACTGGGTTTTTATTTGTGGGCAAAAAGTAACGATAGTGAAGATTAAGATAATTACATTATAGCCAATCTTACCCGTTTTCACAGAATGCAAGAATTAGGTCCCCCGTTTCCAGACTAATTAGAGACCTGTTTCCGATTCTATTTCTGAACGTCTCCTGTTCACGTCCAGTCAAATGAACTATTTCCAACGTTTCTGGAATGTTTATAATCATTCTATAATTGAACCAATATTCGAATTTTATGTTTGAATTCAAATTTGAATATTGTTCGAATTAAATTCGAACAAATTCGAACATAAAATTTGAAATAGAAAACCACTTTCAACCACTTTCAGCCCCATATCTCCCGCACCCTTATAGCTATCGAGACGCAACCAACATAGTGCATGAATGGAGACTTGGGGTACTACCACATACAAACACTATTCATGTGCGATGTGTAGTTTTGGCTGAAAAGTGAAATATAGGGACACATACGTCCATTTTTATATATATATATATATATATAGATTTTAATGTAATATAAAAAAGAAAGATAGGAAATGATATTCAGGGAAACAAATTTACATATGTCTATTGAATATATATAAATTAATAAACACAAACTGAAGTTAGCAGATTTATAACCTAACTTTATGGAGATAAGAAATATATAATCATAAACTGGAAAAAGTACTTTATTTTGATTTTATTTCCTGTTACAAATTCAGAATATAGTTTTATTTATATTTTTTGTAAAAAGCATTGACTACTAGAGAGTTTTAGAATCATAACTATTCAAGGCACTTAATATTTAGATTAATCTTGTTTTTATGCCAACAATTACATTTTTAGGTCTGAATTCAATCAAATTCAATGCTTGAAGAAACACAATACTCAGAACAATTAAGAAATATTTATTTTTATTTTGTAGCAAAATTAACAATTTTTGATGTTTAAGGTGATGTTATTCACAAAGAATTTCTGAATATTCTCAAAGTTACACATTATTTCTATTTTAATAGTTCTAGGATACAATATGCCTTGGATCCTTTAGAGTTATTTTATCACAAGACCAAGTTTAATAATTTATTTACAATAATCATATATTGTTAGTTGACTAACCATTAGTTTTATGTAAAATAAAACCACCAATTCCATCTAAACTGACATAATATTCCTTAATTGTTTGAGCAATGTATTAAATAGAAAATCTCCAGAGTATTGTTTTCATGAAGCACTGCTGTCATAATCATTAGCTGCCATAGATGTCAAGAAGTTTAAAATATTTCTGTCTATTGATTTTTCATCACTTGGATCAGATCTGGAAAAAAAATTATAATTAAGCAACGGCTAGTTCTCTATTTGTATAAAATCTTTTAACTTTGGAAGATAAAGTGTCCATTTATTCTCAAATATAGGGGTTTAGTATTCATAACAGCATGTTTAAATTCTTAAAAAGTTAAATTATTGTTCCAAACAAAATTTTAATAGAAAATAATTGAATTATTTAAAAAGTAAATTTGAATGAAAATGTGTTTATATTGATAACTACAAGTACACATTAATAAAATTCAGGACTATAAATATGAATAATTGACAAATTTATATGTATCCACAGTTCAGTTTTATCATCAATGCAACAATATAAATCAGTGGTTCCCGATTTTTTTTTTTTTTTTGACTCGTGGCACGTTTGAACAGTCTTGCAAAGATTGTGGCACACTTTAAGCTGTTATTAAAATTGTGTCACACTATCTGTTTAAAAAATCCAGAAACGAGTTGCTTAACTTTCCCGGCAACATTTGAAACTGCATTTGGTGTTATATTTCTATTTTTGTTGTTATTATTTTTTTTAATTTTAGTAATTCACAAACCTACTGTACTTTCAGCTTTTTACAAACAAACATTACTTTTATTCGAGCAAGTGTTTTACATTTTTTTACAAATCACAGGTAAGTAATATTGAAAGCAAAACATGTGAAGCAAGTTTATTAACTTTGATGACAGCAATTTCTTTATCAAAATTTGAAAAGATAAAGGCAACATTCCTTCAGACCTAAAATGACATTTGAATTCGAGCATAATACTTGTGTTTCTATAGTATGTTCCATATCTAATTAACAGTAATTAATAAATTTTATTATACAGGATCAGTTTTACACAAATTCTTTATAATTCATCATGTTAGTAAAGTTATTTAATGGTTAAATAGATACCTTTTATTTTTGGAGATCTGAGGAGCTGGTTTAGTTAAGATTAAATAAATATCTACTTAATCTTTACTAAGGTATGGTACCTAAAAAGCAAATGAAGACTTTAGATTAATAAGAGACCACAAATGAAAATTGATAAACGACGACAGTTTTCATTGCCAGAATAGGTAAAAAGTAAAAATTGTTATATCCATTTGTGACTAATTATCTAAGCATTCAAATGTGTTATCTAGGAGATGTGTCATTCAATTCTCTATTGTAATTTTAGTAAATGAAAGACTAACAAACTTACGGATTACTGGATTACTACAATAGCTGCCCGGAAAGATTCACTGGCATTGGGCAGCCATTGATAACTCATGACAAGTAAAAATTATTATGAATGTCATTTATCCAACAGCAATATGCAAAATATGGCCAAACTAGGAGCACCAGCCACAACAGGTGGCTTTACTTTGCAGAGAATTATGGTGTGCATAATTTTCTACAAAAAATTCTGCTTTCTGTCGAAAATTTCTGAAATTTTCGACAAAAAGCACAGAAGTAATTAAGCTTCAAGGTGGATGAATAAAATCGTGCTCCACCCACACATATACACTAACATCCATACATACAGGAGAAAAACTCGAATATTGCATTTCTCGACGTTTAAACGCATCTCAGTCCAAAAATTAAAAACTTTGAAAGGTTAATTTTTGACTAATCGCCATACTTTCTTTCTATTATTTATAACAGAGCCGGAAAAATAATAAATTTTATATCGTTATTTATTATAAAAGGCAAAAAAGCTAAATTTTGAGGTTAGAAATGAATTTCTAAAAATACTGTAAATACCAATATGGAATTAAATTTTCATTAAGTCTGACCCCACTCGTATATATGGCACGACTCCCCTCTATTTTCCCGTTCCCTCGATCTTTAACCACCAAAATTTAATAGCACCAATGCCCCTTACATGCAAGTTACCATGCCAAATTTCGTTTCTTAATCTACCTCACCCTGATACTAAACTAAATAGACGTTAACACATATACATACTTATCCCAGGTATTTATTTTATTTTTTAATTTATCTCGTGTCTCACTTAAAATAATTTCACCCCATATCGGTGGGAACCACTGATGTTTATAGTGTATATCCTTTAATGATGAATAACAAATTATAGAAGCGATTGTTAATGTACGCTCGAGAAATCTAATAATAATAAATTTTCAATNTGTTGTTATATATTAATAGATTATATTTAAAATTAAGATAAAGAAATATTAAATATTTGTCATTAATTTATTTTTCTACAGTGATTGTCGCATTGGTATTTGGAGGCTGAGAAGCAGTGCAGATATTTCTCCAGATTGCAGTGAATGTGGAGATGAAAAATTTTAGATGTCAGATCATTAATATTTAACAAAGACATTCCTCAGTATGAGTTTAAGATATCTGTTAGCGCAAATGTGTCTTCTACTACTATTTATCACTTATTTTCATCCATACGTTACTCTAGTTTATAGAATATAATTTAAAAATGACTGAGTTGTTAGTGTGGAAAGAATGTGTACATATTTGAGAGATGTTTGTATCACTGTGTACATTGTAATCATCATATTGTTTTGTTTGATAGACATTTGCTTCCAGCACATAAATATATAAACCTTCTTCCTGCTGAGATGTTTATATATGAAAGAAGCACACATTTGATTTCATGTTAATTAATACAAAATAAAACATATATTACAAAATATAAATTCATATCAAACAGTTAAAAAGTTATTAAAGTTTAGCTGAGCTGATAACAAAAGATTTATATACAAAATAGCTTGTTAGATTTCTGCATTGTTATATTTACAGGTTATAAATCTTATTTGTTTTAAAATTTACATATATATATATATATACACATATATAAACACATCTAAACTCATCTTTATTGTTTTCATTATCAAAACGAATATTTAAATGTGTAATTGAGGGCCAGCAATAATTGTAACAAGACATAGCAATTGAAATTCAATAATTATTTATAAATTGAAAATAAACTACATAAAACAATGCTGTTTTTTAAGATATTAATTGATATAAAGCTTCTCAGGGATATGTTGCTAAATAACAGCTGAGAATTGAGTTACAATGTATACATTTATCTTATTATTAAAACCTTATCCGTATAGACAATTATAACACACGTTTTTTCATTGCCGAGATAGACTATCTCGGCAACGAAAAAACGTGTGTTATAATTGTCTAATTGTTTACTGAGCACATTCTGTTAAATCTTATTTGTATAGTTTGATTTTTAATTTTTTAGCTTCTTACATAAAATATCTAAAGACAACTTTAAAAAAAAATAATAATTTTATTTGTTAATGATTAATTAATTTACAGATTAGTTTAGTCATTGAATAGTGTTTTTACATTTGAAAACACTATCATATAGTGTTATATATATATATCAATATATTTTATATTTTTTTATACAAGATGATGATTTTTGTAATTATTGTTGTCAGTAATGCACTATCTTTTATTTGTTAAGATATTTATTAATACACAAAATTGGAAAAAATATGGCTTTCACGAATAAAAGCACAAAATATTTATCTTACATTTGTACAATTTAATTATAGTTCATCATTTATATAACTATTGATAAAACTAGAACGAAGATTTTTTGTAGACTAACGAAAATATCAGTCAGAAAATACAGATATTTTCCCTTTATCGTTTATAAGTTGTACTGTAATGGGTCTTCCAGATTTGGAAATCTCTATTAAAATAGGAAATTTATAAGGAAGTAAATGATATATATCTATATGTTTTCTGCTGTGAAAAAATGGCAGAGTGATTTGCTACCTAGGGACTTTACTATCATCCAATGTGTGTCAGGGATAAAATGTTTTTTCACAGAATGTACTGGTAACAATGATTGTGATAGAATTATTGTAAATGTTTTTTAATAAATAACATTCCACTTAGCACTAATGTGCAGCTTCTGTGTGTTATGGATCTTTCTTTGTAGAAGCTGTTGTATTCCAAGCAATGTATTTTGATTAAAACTGTACATAGTTGTATAAGAGAGGTTTTTCTGATTAAAATCTTTTTTGGTCATTCTATTTAAGTTTTTATTTTTTATTTATAACTGATTAATTATGATCTTTAAATAATAATAATAATAATAATACTGTTTTGCTTATAGATTTAAACAGAAAAGAAGCAATAAAAACATTTGTCAGAAAATGAATCATCTAATCAGACAACATTCTAAACTAAACAATATTGAAGACACTACTTAGGCATAAAAAGTAATTAATGTTAATTGAAACGGCCAGAAAAATAACAATTGCTAATAAAAGTTTATATAGTTTAATTGCTAATGTTAGTGAGACAATACATTCATTGTGATGTTTTATATTATCAATCTTATTAAAAAATATCAGGGAAACTATTCTGACAATCTCATCCTATATAGCACTACACAGTTTCAGAGGCCATATTTAATCATTAATACAGTTGAATTTATTATGCAACAAATAGCATCTAGATCAAAGAATTCTCAGGTTTTAGAAGTTTCTTTGAGCATCTGAAAAGTGTTCAAGGAGATTTGAGTAGTATTGAAATCTTATTCTGTATTCACAATTTCTCTATATCCAATTTGATGATATATCCATAATAAAATATATTATAGAGAGTAAATATATACTATTTACTCTCTAAACTGCCCATTTCCAACAGATTGAGAATTTCATGTAAGGACATCAAGTCTCCTCCTCTCTGCAAGGAATTAATATTTCTGAAAATATTACGTTACTTTTTTTTAATCATAAAAGCAGCCATCGAAGGAACAACTGCTAAATCATTTCAGCCATAATATATTTTAACTTACCTTTTGTCCGAAAAGGAATCCATTACACCCACTATGCTATTAAAGTTTTCTAATTGTTTACTGAAATCTTCCAAAAATTTCTTTACATCTTTCAGAGAATATTCTTCTGTCATATCTAAAACCGTTCTTCCTAAGGCATCTTCTTTGGTCAAACTCGCACCCCAAGCTAACAGAACTTTGCAACATTCTACGTGATTGCTAAAGAAAAAAAAAAGACAAAATCGTAATAGTATTTTGACATAATATAATGGGATCAATTTTTAATTTCTAAATTCTACGTCAGTCTAAAATTTTGAATGACATATTCACTTTAGAGCGGATAGATGCAAAGGAGTGAATCCATCAGATGTTACACAATCGACGTTTGCTTCCGCTTCTAAAAGAACCTGAAATTACGTGTAATAAATTAATGTTAATTGTACATTTTAATATATTTTTGTGTGAGAATGGAAAAAATATGTAGATATACTTCTATGCAATCTTTGTGACCTTGCATGGCTGCGGTGTGAAGAGCAGTGTATCCACTAGGATCCAAAGCTGATACGTGTGCTCCTTCCTGAGCTAAAAACTGTAATATAATTAGTTTTTTTGTAATATTTTTAAAAAAATACATATGCTGTCTTATTTAAGTAAAGATTGAACAAGAATGCAGTTTTAATACGTAGATATATATTATTATGAGATCTCATAGAAACTGTCAACAAGTATCAAAATGACAACTGAAAATATCTCTGTTGATACAAAAATCTGCACAATTACTATACTAACCTTTACAATTTCGACATGATTATTGGCTGCTGCCAAATGGGTTGGGGTCCATCCTCTCTCGTCCACTGTCCTTAAGAATAAAATAATTAGAAATTAAATACAGTATTATGTTTCATCTGTTTATTATAAACAAGCAAATGAGCCCGGCGTTGCTCGGTCAAACGATTTGGATGATTTGGTAAATATTGTACGTTTGGAAATTAAGTTATTACTATCAAAAACAAAAAATCGCATCTAAAATAGTACAGTAGAAGCAGTTCCTCAGGTTAAGCCTTAATCCTCTCCCTCTCCTCCCTCGGAGGAATTTCGAAAAATCCCTTCTTAGTGTACATTTTCATGAAGTACCCTAAATTTCACCTCTAGGTTCAGCGATTTGCTCTGGGCGATGATGAATTAGTCAGGAGATGTAATTTTATATATATAGATACTGTAATAATAAATTTACAAATCATTTCTTTAACAATATCTAATCATTATATTGTATAACTCTACCATCTGGCTGAAAAATTGACATTTTTATAACTGATGCTATATAACTATATAAAATTAATATTTTCTGACATTTTTAAACAGTTTATTTTAAAAAATATAATAATCTAACGAGTTTTTTCGCAGTAAAAGAAATTGAAGTTCTCTTCTGTCTCTGTTATTTTGACTTTTTCCGTTCTGAAGGCACTAAGAAGGCTTTTATCCATGCCCATTGTAGGTTTTGCCAACTTCACAAGTGGGGCAACCGACCTGTAAAGGACGGGACTACACTTATCTGGAATAAAATATCCGGAAAAAATTACTGGTTCTCGACCGAGCTTGGTCACCCAAAGCCGTAGATCTTCACTATCCGGAATGGGAAAGGAGCATGAAAATAACTTACTCAATAAATTTCCGATTAGCTTTTGATAACAGTTTGACTATGTCAAGATCGCCGTTTCTGGCAGCATCGTGAATGCTCATATTTCGAGTTTCCTCATCTAACAGAAAGGAGTCACAGCTTTCGACGGTTAGTTGGTTTACGACTGCGTGCTGAAAAGAAATGTATTTGTTATTATAAAACATAATATACATAATTATTAATTGATTCTTAAAGTAAAACTCGTATCATAAACAAACTATAGCTATCATTTTTAGTAAATCAAGTTACTCACCAATGACGTATGTTTCTGTTTATCTGTTTCTGCTATTTCTTCATTTTGTTTATTCACTTCTTCGGTGAATGGCTCGGAAGATACAGTGTCTTCGATTTTCGTCGTGTTTTCTTCCGTATTCTCCACATTTCTAGAATTTTCAATTGATTCGTTACTTTTTTCAACGTTTGATTCGTGATCGACATTCTCTTCTTTTGGTTCGGTATCCGAATTTGTTTCTTCGTCGTTCTTCTCGCATTCGTCTTCCGGCACGGTACTAGTACAACTACAAGTGCTGCATTCGGATACTTCTTCCCATTCGTAACTACTTTGATTACAGGAGTGAGAGTTGCTAGACGATTGACAATCTTTGCACGAACAGCAACAACTACAAGTATCCGATTCGGTACACGTGCAGGGATTATCGTCAATAATTTCAACATAATTTCTACCATCTTCAGATGTACAACAGCTGCATGCGCTACTGCAAGTTTCCGAAGTTTCTTCTCTTTCTGGTTGCGAAATGGATATCTGAATAAAATTTTCTGAGAGTTTTCCAGATTCTTGCTGACTAGTATTGTGAATTTGACTTAAATCGGTGGTGCTACTAGTTAAACACGAAGAAGAATAGCTATCGTCACAATAGTTGCTGTCTTCGCTGGTATCTGTGCTTATAGATCTTCTACTACAGTTATATTCCGGTGCACGAAAGGCAATTGATTCTTCTTCCGAATAATTTTTATTATACACAGAATTATAGCTGATTAGATGTACACCCGATTCCAAATCGGACGCTTCTCCCGATTCATTACCTAAAAGTAAGATACTTCACTTCATAAAGCAGGATTATATAAATATTTCAAACATTTAAACACAGTTTTATGTCGATTGTTAATGAATATTCCAGTGATAAAGTGATGGTCAAGAATCGGTAGCATTTTAACTCGTTACTTGCAACGTATTGACAAATATATGAATAATTCACAATCACATATATTTTGATTTTATTTGGAAAAGGAGGAGAAATGAAATAGCAATTTTCAACCGAAAATTCAATAAACGATAACTTATATTTTTGAAAATTAGTAAATAAATTTGATTTTGCTACATTTAGGAAATGTAATTGTATTAGTGAAAATTAATTTAAAAAATACAAGAGAAGAAAAAAGAAAGAAAGAACATGGGCCTACTCGTTTCTTTTCTTTCGGTGGTTGTTTCTAGATTTGGTGAATTTTGGCTGGAGGAAATCGACGATTCTTCTTTTCTTTCTATCAGTTCTGAAAGATAAGGGAGAACGATTCAAACGAGAGATTTTAATGACAATCTGTGCTAAATATAAAATATTTATAACTTATTCAATATTATGCTGACCATGCCTTTAAAAATATCTAAGTAATAAAATATAAAAGTAATAAAGTTAGTTACACGATTCAATGGCATTTATCGATATAATGGTTAACAATTTTTGTAAACTTATATGTTATTTGCAATATGGTGATTACTGTAAATTTATATCTTACAGAAACTATAATTTATCATTTACAAATTAGAGAAATAAAACAAAAGAATGTCCCATCTTATGACAAAGGGCCGAAATTACGAGTGGCATACCTTAGTCCAATGGCAATGCATTTTAATGATGTTAAAACATCATTATGATCCCTAATCCCTAACATCCCTAACCCAATAAACATAACCAAATGTTGAATTTAATCATACACGTGTACTGTACGTGTGTAAATGTACTGTAAGTTAGTAATGTATATGATGATAGTGTACGCGATAGGACGGTGAGGTGGGGCAACTCCATCCTCGATAGAACAAACCGATAGAAGCGTTTTTTAAAATTTTTAGAATACAGTACATTAAAATTTTATATATAAAGAAAGAAGTTTGTTGGTTTGTTATTTATACATTTCGACACAGTTTATGCAAATGCAATTAAATTTTTCGGGCACATCCTATCATCCCGTGGGTAGTCGACGATTACTTTTGGTGGAATTAATTTCAACCACCGCCCGTCAGAGTGGTGGCGTTCGAATAGGAAAATTATACAAAGATACCGGCAAGATTTTTAGGTGTTTTCGAAAGTGCCTAGTTTAAATATTTCGTCAATTTTTTTGCAAAATGTGACTGATTACCATTTCCGACTTAAAATGGAGTCGATCAGCATGTACTGTATAGTACAAAGGATGAAAACCCCGAGTGATATATAATAGAGATACAAAGCTAGTTCGAACCCTATTCGAACCTCCAAAATTATTCTGTGATAATCATACAAAAACGATTAAAATTCTGTATGGAATTATTAGTTGAATTTCTTTATCATCATTAATTTCGTAGTGTAATATTTTAATTAAAAAATAGTTATATTTCTTAATAATAAATTATTAGAAATTAAAGATAATTAAGGATATTCATTGATATTCTATGTTATTTACCAGAATTTGGCGAAAAATTCTGATAATCGTCCGTTTGACACCAATTATCTACCAAGAACTTTGTAGGAAGACATTCGATCTCTACTTCGATGTCTTTAATTATTTTTGCTTCTTCTATTTCTTTTATAACTTCTTTATCTGGTGTTTTGACTTCTTTTATTCTTTCAATTTCATTTTCTTTTGTTCTAATTTCTTCTTTTGGTTCAAATTCTTCTTTTCTCTGGAATAAACGCTCTTCTGATATTTTACTCGATATTAATTATTGATTTAATCTGTATAAAAAGAATTATTCTTTACGTAGATATACAGAAATTACCGTGTCCTAATGGCAAAAAGTCTATTCCTTATCTATCAATAATAATGTTTGTCGAAGTCGAGTTTTATTTTAAAAGAAGTATCAAAACGTAACTAAAAACCAAAGCTTCCCGGAGATGGAGAAAGACTGATGCCACTTAGATTTAGAAATCATCTAATATAATAATAATAAAAAAGAAAAACCTTTTTAAATAATAAAATTTGACAAAAATGAAGGGATTTTTCCCAATACTCAACATAATGTGTGGCAAATATTTCTGAAGCTCCTATAAAATTATTATAAGGTTTTTATACTTTTAAAACGTTTTAGAACAATTTTATTTTGTGATTCAACAATTAAATATTCTGTTTAATAAATATATATATTATTTTATTTTTAGATGGGAAGCTTATAAAATCTGTAACCAATCAAGTTTTGTTTGATGATTCACAATCAAGATTTATTTTAAACTAATGACGTAAAAAGATCAAAGAGCAACTTTACCGTTGGCCGCACTTTGTTTACTTTCTTGTTAGTAGATTGTCGAATGTTTAATTCGTGTTTCTTTTCTTTTTCTACGTTTTCTTCGCCAGGAAAATTATTTTCAGATAATACCGACGATCTCGATAGACGATTTTCGATAACCGCTTGTTCATATAAACTGTAAGAGGTATTAATATTTAGATACAAATTATGTACGGGATGGGCCAAAAGTCAGATTACCGAGATATATTTTAAGAAGGATTAAAATGTATCTCGGTTAATTTACTCTTAGTCCATCTTGCATTTGTGTATCATTAATCATAGAGTTATAATTATTAAATAATTCACTAATTCAACACTTAACCGCTTGGGCCATCTGGCCGTACGAAAAATGAGACAATTGTTTTAACATAAGCTTCTTCTCCCTCATTCTTTTCAGAAATTTACACGAAATAAAGTATCAAAAATTCTAAGAAATATACTCACCAGTTTATTCCGTCGACTTCTTTTTCTCTCTGCCGGATTATCTGTTTTACAGACGCGATTTTATAAGAACGGGTTAATAAAACTCGTTATAATCGACATAAGAATGCACGAAGAAATCTCGCATTACCTGCCAGACAGACGAATCCAATTTGTTGTCGATCAGCATTTCCTAATAGAGAAAAACATCAATGTAGTAATAAAATATTCACAGTTTAAGTAAATACAATCTTCTTACCGTAGTAACGTATAGTCGAGTAGCCGTAGTAATCAATCTTTCCGCTTCGGCGCGTGTTACGCTCCCTACTAATTTGCGATTCTTCCTGTTTCTGTTCCAGCAAAACAAAAGAAACATAATAATAATTATTATTACGAAGCGCTAATGTAATGAAAATTTAATCTAAATCTACATTTTCGCAAATAAAAATTAGAATTAGTGTCGGTAAGGCATGAGTAGTGGAGTGGATAAAACCAGTAAACACATAGTCGCGGGTTCGGGCCCCGAATAACATTTTTATTTTAAAAAAAATCCATCGTTTAGCTTTGAAAAACTTTCGATAAAATATACAAACCTGATAGTATCACACCATTGAGTTACGTCTGCTTGAATAGATGGTGTCTTGGACGTTGCGGAAATCTAAAAAGCAACATAAATTAAAATGAATCTAACGAAAGAAATTATTGATAAAAGGGAATTTTTACTTACTCTCGTATCGCCTCCCATTACGTATTGAATTAATGACGATCTCACCTCTCTCTCTCTTTCCGATAAACGATTAGTCTATAAGTAAAATGTTTAATTCTCTCTCTTTATTTTATTTAAAGTAGGAATTCTTTAATTTTTTAACCTGTAAAAAGTGAACACGATATTTACATCTAACCTTTCTCGAATTAGAATTTCATTTAGCGAGGAATAAATTAAGAATATTTTTCTAAGATGAATCTACGAGAGATCGAAATATTGTACTGTTTTTGAATCACCAGAATATTAGAAAAAAAAGACGGTAAACATTGTATTATATTATATAAATAATATACGAAATATTACAAGGAAATAGAAACTTATAACAAAACGTTTTTGAGGCTTCTGTCAATGTAAGGCCCGGACCAAATAGGCTGGCTGGCCTCTCTATGCAAGGTTTGGTATCTATCCCCTTTGAATTGTCTCGGATAAGACGTATTCTATGAGCAGAATCCTTCATTTAAAATACGGAAATGGCCAGATTGAAATACTTACCTCTTCCAAATGAGACAAAATGCGATGAATCTGTCGAGAACGTTGCAGATGACTAATGCTTCTCTGATGTAAACCGGATTTCTTGCTACCCGATAGATCTTTATCCTATTCGAAGACGTATAAATTAATTTCGGAGAAGATTATTCTTTCAGTTTATAAAAATATTTATAAATATCCTATTATTTTATTTCTTAAAAATAGATAAAAACGAATAATTTCACCGACATTTTTTCATTAAAATTCAATACGAAACAATGGAAAATGCAATTTTATGTGTTTAATTATATATATTGCGTCGTGACTCGGTGACATAGAACCGCATACTTCGGATTTCCTATTGTTTTCTTCGGATAAACTATCGGTAAACACGATTTAGTGGTCGGAACCATCGGTCGTAAAATCAAGCTACAAACACAAACGTAATAAATATAACACAGATTTATGCTGTGATATTTATGGTTTGTACGTATTGTACATTAAATACGAACGACGAAAATAAAGAATGGCCTTTATTTTTCTCGTTATTTTGAATAAAATTAATATTTTTATACTTATACTAATTGATTATCATCATATTGTATGATAAAGATTTACGTACAGAATATGTATATAAAAGAATATCTGTAGGGAAATTGGGGCAGGGGGTCTCGACTGTGCTGAAACCGGGCGTGTTGGAAGAAAACGAAGGTAGAGGTGCGTGGAATACATAAAAATATTAGTAAAGGTAGATATTCTATATACATTTTAATAAGTAACAATGTATTTATTTATTAATTAAAAGAAAAATATACGACTCATGAATTTTAATAAATTTCTTATGGCAAAGCGTTAAATTCACGAAATTTATATCGAGCATCGAAAAACTCCGAATTTGTTTTAATGACCGAGCCCGTATTAAACACTTTTGAGGCCTGGGCGCAGTTTGCTAAGAGGCATTATACAGAAGAGGCACAAAAATTTTAATAACGAGTAATAAGATGAGACTTCTAAATAACCAAGTTTGATGAAGGCGAGACCCCCTATGTGGAAGAAGGTAGGTCCTCTTTTAAGGTGCCACAACGAGTCTAAATCTGGCTCCGAGAGCCACATCTGTCAGTGGTTCGGGACCACATCACTTCATTCGGGTCCTGTAATGGGCACGTAAAAGCAACTCTTTCTTTCTACATGGAGATTAAGAGGTCCTTTTTCCACGTTAATTTTGGATTTATTTTAAAACTTAATGTAATTATTTAATTTTTTTAACCTATTTTTTCAATAATTTAGCTAACTTATCGAATAAAGCCTTGTTTTTTAAATATTTATGAAGAACCGTTTACCTGCATCCTAACCTAATCCATCAGTGGCCAAAGCTTCAAAGGCGATTCTAAAGAACGTATAAAAAGATGGACTATTACTCGTCTTCGAGGATTGGTAGAAGAGACGACAAAAGTGTATTGAATTCTATGGGAAATACGTCAAAAAAGATCCCAGTCACTACAACTCGGTGTGATTATCACGTGAGAAAAAAATTAGTCTCGATTTATTTTGACTCGCTCTTGTATTGTAAGTTATATAAGGCTTAATTTATGAATTAGTAATTCATAAATGAAGATTGAGCCATTCTTTATATCTAAATTTCCATTT
The DNA here is from genome assembly GCF_000671375.1 of Centruroides sculpturatus. Lineage (NCBI taxonomy): Eukaryota > Metazoa > Arthropoda > Arachnida > Scorpiones > Buthidae > Centruroides > Centruroides sculpturatus. The sequence goes on along the minus strand of NW_019384354.1, from coordinate 582,388 downwards.
ATTTACATTTATTCTAAATTTTAACTATATATTCTACAGTTAAGTTTTTTTTTTTATCTACGCGTTTATATTATTTATACTTGTATATAATATAATAATAAAAATAACTATCGATTATTGATTCGAGTCAATTATTTTCTCATCGAAGTTGTCAATTCGAACTTTTTCCAACTTCGAGAAAAACTTCAACGAGGAAATAATTGACTCTAAATTAGAATAGCCAATACGAGATAATATTTCGTAGGCACTCCGATTAAATAATTGAGTATATAGTGGGTCGTATTTATGTCCACTATATACTATAGTGGGCATAAATATTCCGCTTTCTTCGGTCTCTAAACAATAAATTTGTTTATAGACCGAAGAGGGATGGGCGAGAACTCCGATCATCGGAGAATAAAATAGTCTTCCGAGTAATTCTCCAACTGAGATGAACGTCGGACCAAGTCGTCTTCCTCTTTTGCATTTACAATTGCACAATAAAGTACAAATTTATACAAAGTATAAAGTACGGTTTTGTCGAACACTCGACAGACTCGATAAAAAGCTCTTCTTAGCGCCAACGGGGCAGAAAAAATATAAAGAAACCTAACCGATGCCGGAAAGATCCCTTTGGTTCTCGGGTAGATTTTTAAGTGGACACTCGGTATAAGTGAATTACTCGCGAAATTCGTCATTTTATCAATAGATTATTCTTGTTCCACACACCAGCCATATTTAAACAAAGACAATAAGAATATATATCACTTACTTTTTCCGACGATGTGGACGGAGTGCGCTTCTTTGCCGGCAGAACGAACCCCTCTTCGCGTCTCTGCACTTCGAGATAGTGACGTCTGAAAAATATTTCACTGGTTAATACCACGCGATTCTATTACGCAACGATTGTATTGTATTGTATTTTAAAATCTCACTAACAACTGGATTTTATAGAGTGCGAATTAGAATTACTTCGAGTTTCCAGTGTTTGAAGAAAATAGACAATAATCTTATGATTTTAAAAATAAATAAATACTCCTCGACAGTTAGCATAGCTCAAGGTATTGTCGATAAGTTTAACTTTTCGGTATAGTCACGCGATTGTAATGAAAATATCGACCCTCCGCGTAGCACTGACCTAATCGATAGTGTTATATTTTTTATTTATAAGGACGGTCCACTATATTCTCTTAATGACTGACCCGAATTTTAAACGATGACAAATCGAAGAAATAAAAAAAAAATCTGACAAATACAAACAAATCTCTTGTAAAGGATTTGTAGTTAGAATGTCTGTGTTTAGTCGATTTTTAAAGTGAAATATTTTGAGGAATCTGAAATTTATCACATTTAAAACCATCCCATCGCGTCACTATAAGGTCCTGATTATTATACCGGTGTTTTGACTTTAAATTTTTAAAATGATATTAAAGTTTAATATATTCTTGAAGCACGCGGTTAAGGTGTCGGCCTACCGTTCTGAGCAACCCGGAAACCGATCCACGTAGATCAAAAAGCCTCAGAAAATCTTTGGGGTGATCCGTTTTGGGCGCTGTCTCTCGTCGCTTGACTTGACTATTGCGGGCTCGACCCAACCCACCATGGGCTCGATAAAAAGTCCTCTTAGTGCCCACGATTAAAAACTAAATTTTAATTTAGTTTTTAATTTAATCGTGACACGAAGATTTTTAAAAAATTTTTACGTGCAAATTTCAAAGTTATTGTTTGTCTGTACAAAAGACCGAAATTCATTAAAATATTATGCTATTTACTTCACTACTTAACTTACAATTTAAATTTCAATAATAATAGCAACAGTGGCGTAGCGTAGTGGGGTCGACAAAATTTCACAATAAATAATAATATCTTGTAAAAATTTGAACCATTCTAATCTATATTTGCGTTGCGCCTACGACAGTGCTATCGTCCGGACAGTCCGGGAATTGACTCACCGTCCGGGTGAACTAGTAATTTCATCTTGCGCAACCTGTTGACCTTTTTTTTTTGCTTGTACGATTCATCCGTATTCATATTCACCTCCAATATCCAATAGAGCTATTTTAAACGGATCGCTGCACTAGCACGGAATTTTTCATTGCTTGTCCTGTGACAAAACTGAATTTTAGTCTTTTAAATTGAGATACCTAAATAAGAGGGGGCGAAATTTTCCTTCGCCCCGGGTGGCCGACACCCACGCTACGCCAATGAATAGCAATTAATTATCTAGATTAAATATTGTGCAAGTCGAATGTAAAAATTTACTTAAGTTAATGAATTCGTAATTAATTTTTCAAGAAAACCATTCGAGAAACACTTGGGAATTTTTGACACGACATAATGCGCATTCAGGTACATATAAATCACCGAATGTATGTATGAAAACAGAAATAAAACAATAAAATTAATAAAAAAAATTTTTCCTTTCGGACGACTTTCATTTAAACATATTAAAGGCGTAAAACAACGGGATTATTTTAAAAAACAATTTAACTGTGGATAAAAATCCTCTAAAACGATGTAACCTTTCCTTAGAAACTGCTCCCTACAGGACCTCTCTCTGCTCGATATTTTATCTATCGTCTCCCTAACAAAATTTAAAACAACATACTTCATAAGAAAAATCACGCTTATTTATACTACTATAAGTCCATTATCTTTCGCCCGGTAGCGTTATATATGTATGTACTTTACCGTACCTCTTTCTGTGTTGTGTTTGATGTGATTTCCAATATATTTTCTCGTCTAAAACTATTTCTTATCCCTCGATAAACCTATTTTTTGGCATCTGGGAATGATATTATTCCTGTCGAGTAACACTACTCTAAAGAAAGATTAAGACTATTTTAGTGTAGTTCAGAAATTTTAAAGATATGCAATATCGATTTCACTTTTAATACATAATACTGTAATTAATTTAAAAATATATATATTTTTCTGTCTATATTTTCATACCACAAACGATTTACTCATTATTGCTACATTGTCGATAACTTATTGTTTGTTCCTACAGACTAAGAAGTATTAAGGGTCTTGCGGGTCTAAAGTTCATAACATGTCAACACGAGCAAGATAAAGAATTATATAATAATATATATATATATATGCAAATGTTTATTCTTATTTTACAGATGGATCAGAATCCCAGAAATCTTTAAGAACGATTCGACCCAGATATATCGAGCCCTGTCCTCACCACGCGGCCGTCTCCATTATTGGTCTGTTAGCCTTTTCCCTAAGACAGGTACAGAAAAAAAAGCCCTTTTGTAACAGATTTTGACATTTCATCAATTTTTAAAAAGATAAATAATTATAATTAATTAGTCGCATTGCCATCGAAACACAGTATTATATCATATACGATTGTTCAAATTTTAGTTTAGATTTTTCTGGTTTAATTTCGGCAATAGAAGGGAAATGCAATAAACAACTTACAGCTTTTTGGAGATAGTACGGATGACGTCGTCGGACATCTTTTCACGGGATTTCAACTCGATTTAATATAAGCCACCACCGGTAAGTAAATATAACGAAGAACGCTTGTAGTCGACGAATCCCATACAACGCATGGCAGTTTCCATAGCTACTATCAATTCGAGGAATGTCACGTCGGAGCATTTTTCCAATCGAAAACGTGAATTAGTGCCACACAAGCGCGTATACAAACCTGGCGGAGCGTGGAGAAGTCCAAGGATTTCGCCTTCTATTTCTCAACATGGGTGGAATAATCCAACGAAAATTTCAAAGCCTTTATTATATTGTTCCACTATCTTTATGTACAGTACAAAAGCTCAATGATTTTGAAAGCTACTAAATATATTTGAAACTAAATTTAAATTTTCGAACTTTGTTTTCGCCATGATTTTGTCAAAAGAAATCATTCCTTACTTTGATTAATCAATATCTTCGGTAGAATAATAGTAAACCAATATATTACATACAAAACTTGTACCTTTTTTTCTATTTTTAATAATATAATATTGACGCTATATATATATATATATATAACTTAATATCATCATCGCGCAATTGTTTTTCGTGTTTCCACCTTAAATACTTGGAAATCTTTACAGTACTGTAATTTAAATTAAAGAATTCTTACATTTCTTTTATTGAATTCAAAAAATGACGACTTTTTATGAAATTACGATGGACTTTTCTTTAAGCTTAATAAAATCCCATAAATATATGGACTTTTTTGTATCTCCAACCCAATCGATCTGCATCGTTTATAATTGTTTCAATTTTTAGTAATTCAAACACAAATTATTATTGTATTTATTTTCAGGCACTTGGCAATTTTTATCATCAAATTTTATTTAGGTGATACGTGTTGATATTATTTACACACGTTTCGGGCATTTATTGCCCCTCCTCAGCCAACTTTTTATTTTACAGGCTATTGAGATATTAAAACCACAAATTTCCATCTCCTATGTTTACTTGTTATTATGGAATTACCAATCATCAAAAATCATCAAAAAATAGATAAGGGTCAACAAAACAACAACAATCACAGAAAAAAACTGCAAGAATAAAGTGTGTTAAGGGCCAAAAAAGTTTTGGTAATTCCATAATAACAAGTAAACATAGGAGATGGAAATTTGTGGTTTTAATATCTCAATAACCTGTAAAATAAAAAGTTGGCTGAGGAGGGGCAATAAATGCCCGAAACGTGTGTAAATAATATCAACACGTATCAACTAAATAAAATTTGATGATAAAAATTGCCAAGTGCCTGAAAATAAATACAATAATAATTTGTGTTTGAATTACTACTAATAACTACTAACACGGTTTCAAAGTACCAGAATATGTTTCAATTTTATTCATTACCAACGTTCTCGACCCACAAGAGTCCATTGCTTGTTACAGTGTTCCGCAAGCTTTTTCTATTTGCGGTACACCCATGACTCGACATGTCTCAACACGGCACACCAAAATGTTATTCCCCTCAAAAGCGTATGATATGATAGTCTACTATTAATAGAATTACGTAATGCCACTAACCTATTATTATTATTATTATTATTATTAAACAGACATCAACACCCGTGAGCAAATTTCTTTTACATTTAATTTCTTAAAATACATAAAAATGCATGGCTTGTAATAATGAATAAATGAGCATCACCTTATTTCATAAGTGCTGCGGCACTTATGAGATAATACTTGAAATACAAGCATAAGAAACACAGCAACTGTGATAAAAATATATAAATAAAGCTTGAAATTAATAGAATATGTAAAAGTTCGTCACACCTTACACCTTGTGACAGCACACCGGTTGCAAAACACTGGCTTATTAGACTCACCCCGTTCGTATCGGTCGTAGCATCCGAATGGGACGTAATAAATTAATTTACTAATAGTATAGATAGATAGGGACGTTGTTGGTCCCTGATTGTTATTAGATTGCCTTGTTTCGAACCCACCTCCCTTATAACGATAGAATGATGACAATTAAAAATGCATAATCTTTTGGTAATTTGAAAATAGAAGTATCATTGAAATGTTTAAACATTTTCTCCAATCTTTTAATTCTAACAATTTTACATTTTTTGATATACAAAATATAAAACAAATCAGCACCGAAAACCTACAAAATCTTATTGGTCATTTTCAGGATGATGCACAAAAACTCTACTGTATTATATAAAAAATAAATTAATTCTTAAGTGTCAAACTTTATTAAATTTGAATTTAAAATAATGTGATGATGAATGAATATAAACAAACACCTATTTTTTTTACATTAATGAAGATTAGCCTTTATCAGAATAAAAAAAAAACTATCAGTCACAGAAGGTAATTGAGTCAATTCACTTCAAACTATTTTTTAAAATATATTTATCTAAAAGGGTGTGTAAAAGAAATTTTAATTTTTGGAAAGAAAGTCTTAAAAATGTCCACTTTTAAAACTGATTCATATATACAATGAATGATTATGATAAATACAGTATATGAAATTTGCAAGGTTTTTGCTCTGCTGCTGTATTGTATTATGTCTAAATTAATTCTCTACTTTTAAATTCAAAATGTAATTTGCCTTGTTTGGCACACAAAAATACTTATCTCAAATTTTGGTTGTAATTTTTGCTAAAAATGAGAAAACATTCCTTCTGTATAGAAATGTTTTTATTATTTAAAATGCAAGTTGATTAGTTTGGCTAATTATGTAAACAACATGGAGATATTAAAGAATAAAATCAAGCTAATTGTGTAACTTAATTCCTTAATATTGCATTATATAATCAAACTAAATATATTCTGTGGAGATGTAAATGAAAGAATCATATATTTTCTTTACAAAAATGAATGAATTTAATGTTGAAATAATTTTTCATTATTATTATAATTCATCAGATATTAATGTAACAAATTTCAAACTTCTTGGTAACTTCCTTCTCTTATGGCGGCTTTGGCTAAATTTCTTCCTAACGCAAATCGTAGCAAGTTGAGTTTTTCCTTTAACTCTTCCAACTGTTTGAAAAAAAAAAAAAAAACTGAAATAAAACTTCAATTTTCTGAATAAATAAATATTGCAAAATAAAATTTATATAAATTTGACATTTTAAAACCTTTATGTTACGACTAATAGGTACGAAGAAAGATAAACTTTGCCTTGTTTTTATGGGAATCGTCAATTATGTAACACAGTCCTTTTGTTGCTTTAAAGTGATATAAAATTGTGCTAATGGTTGACAGCAAAATGACTATCGAGTATCTTAATATGAATAATAAATTTATAATTAAAAACAATCATTTGTACCTCTTGCGCATTTTTACTTGACTGGTGTCGTTTGAAAGTCGAACTTTCTATTAATTCTTCTAATGAATATAATAATTCGTACATTTGATGACTGCTGAAAGTTACTTCGGTAGATTCTAACAGAGGTAAGGCATCCAGTAGTAATGTTATACAGAAGCTGAAATTAAAAAGAAAATTTAGTACTGAAGAAACTATTCTGCATAATGTTAAATCTATTTCAACATAAAATACAGTATTTTTTTCTATATTTTTCAATAAATACTTTTTTTGAATGAAAAACACAGTTATATATGAAATAATTGAAGGATGTAGCTTGTGACCAAAGAGAATCAAAGTTATATTCCATCACTTTTTTGACTAGCTCTGTTAGTCATCTTCCATGTATAATATCTTCATGATGCTCAAAACAGAGCATTATGACAGTGGCACCTATATAATAAATTTGAGCAAGTTGATGGATTTTGTAAAGGTACAGTTCTAAACTCCAGACTTTTCAAAAAGTGTAACCCCATCTCTATCATTGCAAAGTATCTTACACAATGTGGGCCAAGGAGCCAGTGGCAGTATATATCCAAATTTCTTAAAGGCTTGGCATAATATGTAAAGGAAGACCTAGGTAAGGGATGGCTGGCAACACAAAGACTGCTTTCTTCTTACGAAATAAAGTGGATCATGGAAATAATGCATTTTTTACTCGACTGACTAAATAGTTAAACTTAACGATAGAATATCCAGCCCCGGACACTAATTTAATCTGGGCAATCTTTTCATACACAAGCAGTCAGGAGGAAGGTTATAAAAAGCCCTACGTATTATAAGTGCCTTAATGGCCAAATTTATTGTCCTGGCAAAGACAAATATGTTAAAAATGTACAAATTATTTATTAAAAGTATTTATTTTAGTGAATTTATCATCATCAAACTGAGTTTCCAAACTGATTAAAAATTATCAATGATGTGAATTAAATTAGAATACCTACAACATATCTTTTAACAATTTTTATAATAAAAAAGATTAGAATATTTCTTGGACATTATTTAAATCAAATTCTGATCTTATTATAAATAACTGTATTTAAGTCTAATATAGTACTTACTGTTTTGGTACTAATTTCGATGAAAGAAGAGAAACTAGAAGAGAAGTGGCCGATGCAAAATCTTTTTCTTCATAAAATTTATGGAATTCTCTGTATTTTCCTTTATTTTCAAATAAATAAAATAAAAATAAGTAAAAATATTTTTTACTTACATTACTGGCCATTAAAATTGCTACACCAGGAAGGTGGCACACTACACACATGAAATTTGCACGACAGATAGAACATGCTGTGATATGCAAATGATTAGCTTTTCAATGCATTCATGCAAGGCTGGTGGTGGTAGTGACATCTACAATGTGTATAAAAGAAGAGATTTTACAGCAGGTTTCTCATACAGAAATTGCATTTGAATGCTGTTTTCTGGTAAGAATGTTGTTGTTATGCCTTGTGTAAGAAGGAGAAATGCCTACCAGCAAATGTCTGACTTTGATCAAGGTCGAATTGTAGCCTATCAAAATTGTGGTTTATCATACCACAGTATTGCTGCTTGTGTTGATCGCGATCCCATGACTACCAGCAGAATATGAAATCAATGGGTTCAGGACAGTCATACAGAACGCTATGCAGGATCTTAGCGGCCCCATCACTAACAGTCGAGAAGACAAACATCTTATCCACATTGCCTTAATGGATCGTACAGTCATGCCACAAACCCTTAGTCAAGAAATGGGGTCATTTGAAAGACATCAAGTGTCTGCACGAACAGTTCAATGATGTTTACAGCAGCATGGACTGTCAGCACGGCGACCATGGTTTTGGCTACCCTTGATGCTGCATCACAGGCAGGAGTGCCTCCAATAGTGTGATCAACAACAAACCTGGACACAGGAATGGCATTACATCATCTTTCAGACGAATCCCAGTTCTGTTTAGAGCACCATGATAGCCGCATCCATGTTTGGCGGCATTGTGGAGAACGCACATTGCCAGCATGTATTTGACATCATCATACTGGCCCGTCACCTGGAATGATGGTATCGGGTGCCATTGGATACAAGTCTCGATCACCTCTTGTTTGCATTTCCAGCACTTTGAACAGCAGCTGTTACATTTGTGACCTTTCGGGTCGGCACCTCTTTGGTACTCTGTCAGGATTGACACCACCGTGTTTAGAGAAACACGGAAACCGAGACGGCGATTACGTCACGCCGTCGCGCGAGTGGTTCCGTACGTGGTCAGACGGATTCGTAATGTCGATTCAAGAGACAACATTGGAAATGACTCAGATACACTTAACAATTAACAAGGGTTTATTTACAAATCTATTGGAAAAGGATTGTCGCGGAGAGAGAGAGTTCACATACACTTCGCGGGATGATAAATACCTTTGGTTATAGGTCCCGTTCGGGTCTTGTTGAATCGGATTATAACAGCTTCCTATGGGTTTTTAAGGTTTCTGATTCGTTATCCAGGCGATGCACTAACACACACACACACACACACAGACAAGTTTATCCTATGGCAATTATTCGGATTCCTTAATGGATGATAATTGAAGGGAGGACGACTTCTTTCCTCTCTGAGGACTAAGGCAGCGACTAACTCTTTTCGGCCATCTCTGATGATATTCACGGACGATTTCGGCCGTGCAGAGGTTAATAGTTCATGAGAAAGCGTCATGTTGCTTTCGAGAAAATGTAACGGGAGACTTTCTCAGGTAGCTAAGAACAACAATTGTTGCGTAATTCGCGAAATGTTATTATTAAAGACTATTTCAAATATAAGAATTTCTGCTATCTCACACATTTCTGATGTGTTAAGGCCTGTGACTCTGCCCTATCTTTGAGGTCTCCATAACACTACATTTCAGCAGGACAATGCACAACCACATGTTGCCCGTATTGTCATGACCTTCCTTGATACAGAATATGTTTGATTGTTACCTGGCCAGCATGTTCTCCTGATCTCTCACCAATTGAAAATGTCTGGTCAATGGTTGCCAAGCAACTGGCACACCACCACTTGCTAGTTACTATGGTCGATAACCTGTGGCAGTGTGTTGAAGCTGCATGGACTGCTGTACCCATACATGCTATCCAATCTCTGTTCGACTCCATGTCCAGGCAGATAAATGCTGTTATTGCTGCCAAAGGTGCTGAGAAATCAATACCCAGAGTAGTCACTCTGGGTATTGATTTCTCAAGATCTATACCTCCAAATTTCCCAAAAATTTAATTATTTGTTCTTCACACTATAATGTATGTGTCTAATAAATATCATTATGTTTTTCGCATTCCTTCCTGGTGTAGCAATTTTAATGGTCAGTAGTGTATTTTTTTACTTATTATATTTTACTATAATACTATAATTATAAATTAATTTACCTAAAAAGGTTAGCTTATCACTAACCAACATGCTTGGACCTAAATTATCCAGAAGATCTAAACTGGTAAACTTTCCACAATTCACATAATCAATCAAAAATCTAATAATAAATATATATAAATTACAAATTTTAATGTTATAAATAATTAGATATGGATAAATTATAAAAGAATTATGTACCATCAAATAAATTTTGAATTACATATATTAATATAGAAAAATAATAACTTATGTATCATCACATTAAATTCTCCCTCTTTTGTGAGCATTTCTTTCATTGTATTTTCCAGTATTATATAATATATTTTTGTAAGAATTTACAAAAACAGTATATAATATCATATCACAGAAAAATATCATATAGATATTTTTCTATGAAAATCATATTGTGAATAAAGGAAAATTAAAAGAAACATTCTAAACTGTTCTTTGCTATGAACAGTTTTAGAATATGATAATACAAATCAAAGGAAATTTTATGTGATTACTCATACAACTGCAGTAGATTATATATTATCAAACTTGAATGTATTTCTGAAACAACTCAAATATTAGACATTCAGATATCAGGAAGTGTTTTCCATTACAAGTTAAACTAACCAACTACTTGTTTAAAGATCAATCTGAGAAACCATTCTTTCTCTGTAATGCCCAGGTACTTTCAAGCTGATCAGGCTCATCTTTAGGGCTTCCTCTTAGCTGCAACTCTTAGTTTTCAAACATGTGTTCAAGGAATTCTATTGCTGAGCTGCAATTTGAAAAAAATTGTAGACCTATAAATTTCCAGTCATCTGTCCATACATCTTTTCTTAATCTTGAGAATAGAGTTAGACAGATGAAAGACGAGACCAGATATGGAAACCATAGGGACAGGAAGCCCCTAAAGTTTCCATATCTTATATTAACTATATAAGAACTTCCAATGCAAACCAGAAGTCATGTTATTTCAATTCAAAAATTTTTCCTCGAAAGGTATTAGAAAGATGACCAGCAAGACTCTATAGATTAAGGAAAAGTATGATGTACAGGGGCAAGACACTACTAATTTGAAGTGGAGAGCATATATTTTAAATTAAATAAATTAAAAATTTCAGTCCAGCATTGTGACAATGTCACAATAAATAATTGCTCATATGCATTTTCCAGTTTTTTCCCATTCTATTATTAATTTATTTTTTTAAATTACAAACTGTTAAGCAGATGAATTCTCTCTTAATAACTTCTTAACCCTTGCCTTTATCCTCTTAGTGGGGTCTCCGTCTATCTCTCTACAAACTGTTTTTTTCTGTATAACTTCCAAGACCCCTAAGAGAAAACATCCAAGAGACAGTGCTTCATAAAATCCATCTGCTTAAGAGTTTGGATTTTTAAAAAAGAATAATAGAATGAAAACGAAGGAAAATGCATACAATAGAATTCTTCAAGCTCTTATTCAAAAACAAAGAATTTCAGCTAAAAAATGCCCTGAAGATGAGCCTGTTTGGACTGAACATTACTTGGGCATTAGTGAAAAAATGCTTTCTCAGGTTGGTTAGTTTAACTTTTAAAGTTCGTATGGAAATTTAAAATTTTCCATTACATATTACATTACAGAAAAAATTCTAAATTCATTCCTGTTCTATCTAAATAAACAAAATCTTCCCAAATGATATTAACAACTATAAAAAGCTAGTAATAAAGATTTCATGTCTAAACCCCAATAAATCCACCTTACTAATAAATACTTCATAAAGTCACTAAAAAGTATGTTTGTAAGCATTAATGTGAGGAATAAGTTTGTATAGTATCACATATTACATGAACTGCATTTTCTTTCATATGCAGTAGACAACAAAGAAAATATTGTATATTGTAATGATAGTAATATTTTAATTTAAAATATACACCAAGTAAAATCACTAAAAATAAACAAACAAAACAGCGAATCTAACTTATTGTAATGAACTACTAAGAATAAGCTCATAAGACTGGACTGAAATTTTATGATAAAATTGTTGAACCTCATGCCATAATATTAGTGAAACAAATGAAAACAGACATTAGGAATGAAGCCATTTTCTACTTCCTTTTTTTTTTACCAGCTTGACTTTGAAATTTTTACAAATGCACCTTGAAGAAATTTTTAATGCTGGGATTATTTCAAATATCATGATGGATACTAAATAACATCATTCATTGTAACAGAAATTTGGATACAAGGAGTTCTGATATTTAGGGATGGCTATATTTTTAATTTAATAATAATTAGAAAAAACTATTTAATGGATAGCGTATTTCTTTACTTTCTTTTGCTGTATTCACAATTTGATATTGAAAATCAAGTTAATCTAACATTAGAATTGCAATTCCAAAGATAGCTGTACTAAAAATTCTACAGAAATGACTGAAGTTGCAGGCATACAACATAGAAATTGTCCAAGCCAGATGATAAACCAAGATGAAATGAATTGGCACATTCATACTTTCACATATTGATGAAAAAATCAGTATCTTACTATCCTCAGAACTAATATGGTATGCCTGTTCCTTCTAATGAGTCATTGGCTATAGACTCTAGCTTCTTGAAAGACTATAGATTGCCTTTTTAGTTAATAACAACTCTTTGGTATGACATTTACAACAAAATAGTGCTTCAATTAAGTATAAAAATATGCAAAGTTTGTTTCTCTGATAAAGCAATCTTTCATCTAAGCAACGAAGTCAAATGACACAACATTTAAATATGGGAATCTAAAATCATACACACATTTGAGACAGCCCAAAGAAACTAAAAAAAAAAAAAGTTTTATTACATCAGTCCACAACATCAAAATTCTACATACCACACCCTGAAGAACATGTAGGATAGACTGTTTCAAAACAAAATCATTGGCCTCTTCATTTTCACAGAAAGTATAGTCAATGAAAAAAGTTTAAAGTAAATATTAACATGTAAATGACTGAAAGAAAGCAAAGATATTTGTGATGTTTTATATTTTTTTTAAAAGCATGTTTATTTGGATTTGTTGGCTGTCTTTCCACAACTATAGAAATTAAAATCTCATGTCATATTCCAGCATAATAGGTGCCCTTAAATTGGGATTTGAAGTTTGTGCCAAATAAAATTAAGCTTTCCCAACAATTTCCTATTCCATGGCCTCCTCAATTACTGAGTGTTACAACCCAGGACTTTTTCTTGTGAGAATTATGTCTAAACAACCCCAATTTATTTGTCCTGAAAAACAATATCACTGATGCTATTCAAACTATCACAGTAGACATGCTCAGTAATGTAGATCAGAATGCTCAGTAGACAAAATTGAATATAAATTGGATATGTTGTGAGCTACTACTAAATAGTGCTCATGTAGAGGTGTATTAAAACCTGAAAAAAAACTGTTTGAGTTGATGTTCTATTGCTGTAAACTGTATAATCTTAGGTCAATTATACCTTTTCTGTTATATTGTTTCAAAATGTGTGCAAGACATTTTGACTACCCTGTATCTATGCCTACCTATAGTGTATGTACACTACAGGTAGGCATAGATACATTTACATATTTATACAAAAATGCAAATAAAGTAATGTAAGATAATTTAACAAACGAGAGAATACGGAAACGCAAACAATATAACTACAATAATTATTACATTATACTGTTAAATATTTTGAAGTAGATTACTAATACATTTTAATAATCAAATTATGTTACATTTCAAATAATTTAAGATTAAACATAACATACTAAAACATAATTATTAAACTGTCTTAGTTATTCTTAAAATGCTAACTAAATTTTTAGTATAATATTTACAAAATTTGTACTTACTTATCAGCTAAATAAGACATAAAATTTATATCCTGAAAAATTAGAAATTATTTAAATTAGTTACATGTAAAAGCAAACATTCTTTACAATTGTCTTTAATTACAGTTATAAAAAAGAATGAAATAGAAGATGTATGTGTGTTTGTGTGTGTACACAAATTCAGCTTTTAACTGTTATTTAGTTTAATCTAACTTATATTGTATATTCCTGAATAGTTAATGTATAATTAATTTAATCAATTGTCTTTAATGAAAGAAATCTCATTAAAAACTTCAAATTGACAGAAAAATAAAACTTTCAAATAAATTTTGTTTTATCCCAATAGATTTTGTTTTGTTATTCTTCTGTTGATTGCATTCTACTTTTTCTTGGTCATCGAATCTGACGTAAGCACACAATATCCGATGTAGCTAATATCGCCTAATGGGTGGAAATAGATGGTATACTAAATATTTTTAGCAGTTTAATGAAGCACTCTATTGGGAAGTAAACAATTGAATCTTATAAATCATCTCAATTATGCTATTATGGAAATTAAGCAAAATTTGTCTTTCAAATACTTAAAATTGCATTTACTGTAATTCTCTTCTATTGTTATTTATACAATATTATCCTATTCTAAATATTTGTGAATTCCTTAGATTTAATGAGCCAAACATGAAGCAGTTAGTGCCTAGTACCTTGCACCAGCTGAAAAATGTAAATATGGTAAAAGCACAAATGCCATATCACATAAAATGTATATATATAAGAATGAATTTGAATACTGGTCTTCTAAAGGATAGTAAACATGAATGTGAATATTGATATCATGTTAGTATGTCATACAGTTTCAAACTATGGTTTCTACATACAAACAGAAATCCTAACTGTTAAATTATCTGAATTTTTATAATCTCCCAGACAAAATATTCTTTAACATAAAACTGCTTTTTCTTCCTTTTAGTGAAACATATTAGATAAAAGTAATGTTTAAAAAACATAATTTTATGATGCAGCAATTTAATAATATTTAGTTACTATTAAGTGTTATATGTGATTCCCAGAATTTATTTTAATATATATATCATGCTCTTATTGATGAATAATTAAGCTAAAAACAAAAATTATATAATCATTTACATTACAAATTACCTTTGATTGAACTGCCCAACAAAGTGCTGTTCCTAGTTGTTTATTTCTATTTGCTTGTACACCCATTACCTTATATATACTGTTTACTAAAAAAAACCAATTTGTTATTAATTTTTATGTATTAAAAATTCATACAGTTAAGTAATAAATCGAATTTTTATTAAAAGTTTTGAATATAAAAACTAATCTCACGTTATTTGGAATATTATATATTGCTTTTCAATTAAAGCTCTGTTAAGCAATTTATATTATTAAATATCTTATTAACTAAATTGTGTAAAAAATTCAAAATGATTATGAAGATATCATGTAGTCTATAAATATATAAAACAATCATTTAAAAGCAATTATTCTTATTATGTGTAGTATTGTATAGTTGTAACATTACATTAATATAGTTAACTTTATTAACAGAAAAATTTAATAAAATCAAAGACTAAAAATTTTGTCTTAAAATATAAAACTTTCTCTTCTTTTAATCTGCAATCACATGCAGTTTTTTTTTTACAGGATTGCATGCATAAGGTGGCAATTTTTCACTGATTTTTCATGCATAATTGCATTGCACATAATTGCCATTCCTCAAATTGATGATTCTGAGAAAAACCTGTAATGTGTCTTCTCTGTATATGCAAAATTTCAATTTCATGTGTTGTTTACTACATGATATATTTTTTTATTTCCAGAACAATGTCTTTGACCAGACTCCCACAGGCAACCCTTCAAACTTTGCAATAGCAAGGGCTAATGTAAAATGAGTTCAGCTGGAAATAAATGAAGTGTTTCTCAGATGGACAAGAAAATAATTTTTCTGTGTATTTTGAACATGAAATAAAGCTGTGAAAACATATGAATTGTTGAAAGTCATAGTACTCCAGGCTATCTTATGGAGACAAGTGTTCAGGGTCATACTGAGTTGCAAACCACCATATTATGTCATGTATAGCTGACAAACATCCATGAGGTCATGACTTACAGTAATTGCATAGACCTCCATGATGTCAGAGCGAAAAATCATCATATTACACAAGTGATCATGTAACAATAGAGAGGTTGAGGCCGAAGTTTTAAACGTGAAAACGTATACATCGGACGTTCAGCACCGCTTTCCTGTAAGCCTAGAAGTTTGACAATGGTGTTTGGATAGTCAGTGGAATCATGCTCGACATTCCAAACACCATTGTCAAACTTCTAGGCTTACAGGAAAGCGGTGCTGAACATCCAACGTATATGTTTTCGTGTTTAAAACTTCGGCCTCAACCTCGTTAATAAAGAAAAATTTTGTGTGATCACATGCTTACAGCAGAAATTTTCTGCAGCAGTTGTTTGAAAACTTGTGATAAGCAGAAAAAATTTTTTAATCAAAATTTTTACACGAATGGCACGTAATATGAGAATATCATGGAAGCACAGATAAGTAAGTATATGGCAACATATCTCTAAATCTGATTTATTAGTAAAACCAAACAAAGTGCCAAATTATTGGGCTATTATATAACTCAATTAATGATTAGGAACTAATTAATTTGTCCAGAGATAGACAATTATGCCACCATCTGATGTTAATTTTAATAATTATAATACATTAATTTTTAATTTGGAATTTTCTGGAAGAAAAGAATTGGACCAAAGTGAGACTCAAACCTGCAACTCCTGCTTACCATGCATACAAGTTATGCTACCTGGACCTCCATCCAATATTCACTTCCAGAACTATTAATTTAAATCTGCTGTGTCCAACCTGTAGCCCATGAGCTGCGTGCGGAGAAGTCAATATCTTTTTGTGGCCCTTTTAAAACCATAATTATCTTGTATAAATTTTTATTACAATGAAATATCACATATATAGATAAATACAGTAATATGATGTATAACACCTTATCATCTACACTCAGAAATTAAAACAGTTATTAAATATTTTTTAACAAAGCTTCAAAAGTATTATTATATGTACAAATGTATGTATATTTATTCAGTATATTTACAACAACAAAAGTTTTTAAATTTGTGTTTTGGTATAACAAAATTATATTTCCTTAAATTTGCTGTATATGTTTAATAAATATCAAATGATAGACACATTCTTAAGTTACAATGGTCTTCTGGGTTTCCAATAAATGATAAGAGATTTTATTTTTTTCGTTAAATTCTTTAAAAATAAGCCTAAGAAACTTTAAATTAGAATTACATATTTACACATGCATGTAGATTTAAAATAAATCATTTCATGTTTAGATTGTTAATGGGCTTAATTATGTCTTACTGTGTAAGTTATTTGATTATAGTTAGTCACCAAGGGGTGTCTCATGAAACAGATACTGTATATGCTGTAGGTCATTTCAAAATCGGATGCCATTAGTTACTGGTTTTCTTCTCTTTTTTTGGTCTGGCAGCCATTTTTAATACAGTTATTCTGTTTAGCTATCTCTGTTAATTAACAGATTTTACAAAGTAACAAAGTGTTGAATTCATAATATAGCTACACACCAACCAAATGCCGAAAATCTATCGGGCTAGTATAAGGCTAATTATTAAATGAATTACATAAGCCAAATTGGTTACGTAATTCATTTAATAATTAGCCTTATACTAGCCCGATAGTGTTGAATTCATTATTGCTACAGTTATAATTACCGTGCACTCGTTTTATTAGTAAAATTAAACATTATGTGTATGTGAAACATTAATAAATAACCCAATACAAACTGAACTGAATAAATATTGAGAAATTTTAAGTGATTGAATAAAATTTTATTTTTTCTACTAGGCCCTGTCAAGGAGGCCTTCTTGTAGTGACAAGATAGATTAAGTTTTCACATGTCGGAGCATGTTTTCTAGAAAGGGACGGTTGGCAAGTCATCCTGGACAAGTCAAGACAGGTATGCCGACTGAGATGGATCCAATAGAAAGCTCAGATCAGCTCAGTTCCAGATTGGTTGGCCAATGGATTCAAAACTTAGATATAAGGCAACGTTGGATGGAGGAAAGCAGAGTCTAGCCTGAGTGAGAAATGAGCCTCCTCTAAGACTATGTAAGGAAAAACAAGTCTGGACTAAGACCTTGTCCAGACTTGTTTGGACAAGGTCACCACACACAAAACCAACACCAGCAGTATGAAAAGAAAAATTGTAGTTAGAAGTAATCAAGATGTGTTGTTGTGTATCTCTCTAAATAGTATTAAATAAATAGACTTAATTTGTGTACAAGAAGTTGTAAGGTGTTCTTTTTGATGGACTGGAAATCGGAAGGCATGATTGAACTTTACTGGCCCTTTATTTCTCTTATGTCTGAAAGGAAGAAAAGAAAATTTGAAGATGAAAACAGACAGTTTCAAAGTGGATGGGAAGATTTGTATTTTTTCCTTTAGATAAAAGACAAAGCTATATGTTTAATTTGTCATGACTCTACTTCAATATTAAATTCATACAGTTTAAAAAGACATTATGAACAAAAACATGATAATTTTGAAAAATATACTAACAAACAAAAAGTGAAATTAGAAATACTTAAAGCAAGTCTGGCTGCAGAACAAAATGTATTTCATAAACAAACAGTTCAATCAAATATCATCATTAATTCCAGTATAAGATGATCACAAATTGGGAAAGAAATGAAAGCATTTTTGGATGGTGAATAAGTCAAAGAATGCATTATCACTGCAGCCGAAGAAATCAAGATTTTCAGTCAAATCAGCTTGTCATATCAAACTGTAGAATGAAGAATTGATAACATTTCAAATGAAATTTGTTCAATGCTGAACATGTTTGCACAGTTTCTAAGAAGTTTGTGTATTTCTCACTGGCTTTGGATGAAACAACATATTAATTAAGGATATGGCTCAACTTGCCATTTTTATTTGAGGTGTGGATAGTGAAATGAATGTGACCAAAGAATTTCTCGATGTTATGAGTTTAAGACACAATTACTGAAAAAAATATTTAAAAAAGCTGTCATAAAATGCTTGCATGACCATGGACTGAAATTAACAAACCTAATTGGGATCACCATAGATGATGAAGTTTCAATGGTCGACAAGAATATTGGAGTTGTTAAATTAATTTTTGAGCATAAAGAAGCCATGAAAAAAGTTCAAAATCTTCAGAACTTTTCATTTGTCATTGGTTTTTGCACCTTGAAAATTTGTATGCACAAGTATTTAATACAAACCATGTGATGCCAATTGTTAAAACAGTTAATGCAATAAAATATAGTTCTTTGAGGCATTGTTAGTTTCAAGATTATCTTCAAGAACTGGAATCTGAGTAGAGCAATTTGCTTTTTTATGCAAAAATTCAAAGATTAAGTCATGGAACATGCTTAGAAAGAATTTGAAGGAAAAAATTTGAATTTTTATAAATAAAAATGACCAGAATGATCCTGAATTATATAATGGAAAGGCTTTTGGATTTATGTTACCTTAATTTAGTAATTTACTACGAGAATTTCAAAAGAGATTTTCACATTGAAGGAATTATGAGAATATATTTAATATTTTCTTATGTTCATTTGACATTGTTGTGGAATCAGCTCCAACAAGTTTGCAGATGGAGTTAATAGATCTCCAGTCACCTTCTGAATTGAAATATGTTTGAGGCCAATGACAAAGTTCAGTTTTATAAAAAAAAAAATACATCTGTAATGATAAATTCCCTAACCTAAAAAAACTGGCAATAAGCATTACAGCTGCAATGGGAATCACTTATCTTTGTGAATCTTTTTTTCTCAAAATTGAAGATTGTTAAATGTAAGTCATAATAGATTGACTGATGAAAATTTAAAAAATCAACTACATTGTACAACATTGATATTAAAAAATTAAATGAAAAAATTGAAAAACAAATTTCACAAAATACTGTATAATTGTAAATGTTTTGTTATAAATAAATATACACACAGTGTATTTTTATTTTTGTTTTGGCTCAGTAAACAATTTTGGTTGGACACCACTGATTTAGATAAAACCATAGTGGTTACTCACTTCAAGAAAACCCTAAATTAAAAATTAATTTATTATAAATTATGAAAATTAACGAGAGATGGTGGCATAACCACTACCACTAGACAAATTAATTAGTTTCTAATCATTAACTTAGCCACAAAAAAGCTTTATAATTTGGCACTTTATTTAGTTTTACAGATAAGTAAGTCAATTTGCTGAAAAATACCTGTGAGAAATGAATAGGTACAGAAANCATGTTGCTTTCGAGAAAATGTAACGGGAGACTTTCTCAGGTAGCTAAGAACAACAATTGTTGCGTAATTCGCGAAATGTTATTATTAAAGACTATTTCAAATATAAGAATTTCTGCTATCTCACACATTTCTGATGTGTTAAGGCCTGTGACTCTGCCCTATCTTTGAGGTCTCCATAACACTACATTTCAGCAGGACAATGCACAACCACATGTTGCCCGTATTGTCATGACCTTCCTTGATACAGAATATGTTTGATTGTTACCTGGCCAGCATGTTCTCCTGATCTCTCACCAATTGAAAATGTCTGGTCAATGGTTGCCAAGCAACTGGCACACCACCACTTGCTAGTTACTATGGTCGATAACCTGTGGCAGTGTGTTGAAGCTGCATGGACTGCTGTACCCATACATGCTATCCAATCTCTGTTCGACTCCATGTCCAGGCAGATAAATGCTGTTATTGCTGCCAAAGGTGCTGAGAAATCAATACCCAGAGTAGTCACTCTGGGTATTGATTTCTCAAGATCTATACCTCCAAATTTCCCAAAAATTTAATTATTTGTTCTTCACACTATAATGTATGTGTCTAATAAATATCATTATGTTTTTCGCATTCCTTCCTGGTGTAGCAATTTTAATGGTCAGTAGTGTATTTTTTTACTTATTATATTTTACTATAATACTATAATTATAAATTAATTTACCAAGTCGAACTTTCTATTAATTCTTCTAATGAATATAATAATTCGTACATTTGATGACTGCTGAAAGTTACTTCGGTAGATTCTAACAGAGGTAAGGCATCCAGTAGTAATGTTATACAGAAGCTGAAATTAAAAAGAAAATTTAGTACTGAAGAAACTATTCTGCATAATGTTAAATCTATTTCAACATAAAATACAGTATTTTTTTCTATATTTTTCAATAAATACTTTTTTTGAATGAAAAACACAGTTATATATGAAATAATTGAAGGATGTAGCTTGTGACCAAAGAGAATCAAAGTTATATTCCATCACTTTTTTGACTAGCTCTGTTAGTCATCTTCCATGTATAATATCTTCATGATGCTCAAAACAGAGCATTATGACAGTGGCACCTATATAATAAATTTGAGCAAGTTGATGGATTTTGTAAAGGTACAGTTCTAAACTCCAGACTTTTCAAAAAGTGTAACCCCATCTCTATCATTGCAAAGTATCTTACACAATGTGGGCCAAGGAGCCAGTGGCAGTATATATCCAAATTTCTTAAAGGCTTGGCATAATATGTAAAGGAAGACCTAGGTAAGGGATGGCTGGCAACACAAAGACTGCTTTCTTCTTACGAAATAAAGTGGATCATGGAAATAATGCATTTTTTACTCGACTGACTAAATAGTTAAACTTAACGATAGAATATCCAGCCCCGGACACTAATTTAATCTGGGCAATCTTTTCATACACAAGCAGTCAGGAGGAAGGTTATAAAAAGCCCTACGTATTATAAGTGCCTTAATGGCCAAATTTATTGTCCTGGCAAAGACAAATATGTTAAAAATGTACAAATTATTTATTAAAAGTATTTATTTTAGTGAATTTATCATCATCAAACTGAGTTTCCAAACTGATTAAAAATTATCAATGATGTGAATTAAATTAGAATACCTACAACATATCTTTTAACAATTTTTATAATAAAAAAGATTAGAATATTTCTTGGACATTATTTAAATCAANTAATAGATCTCCAGTCACCTTCTGAATTGAAATATGTTTGAGGCCAATGACAAAGTTCAGTTTTATAAAAAAAAAAATACATCTGTAATGATAAATTCCCTAACCTAAAAAAACTGGCAATAAGCATTACAGCTGCAATGGGAATCACTTATCTTTGTGAATCTTTTTTTCTCAAAATTGAAGATTGTTAAATGTAAGTCATAATAGATTGACTGATGAAAATTTAAAAAATCAACTACATTGTACAACATTGATATTAAAAAATTAAATGAAAAAATTGAAAAACAAATTTCACAAAATACTGTATAATTGTAAATGTTTTGTTATAAATAAATATACACACAGTGTATTTTTATTTTTGTTTTGGCTCAGTAAACAATTTTGGTTGGACACCACTGATTTAGATAAAACCATAGTGGTTACTCACTTCAAGAAAACTCTAAATTAAAAATTAATTTATTATAAATTATGAAAATTAACGAGAGATGGTGGCATAACCACTACCACTAGACAAATTAATTAGTTTCTAATCATTAACTTAGCCACAAAAAAGCTTTATAATTTGGCACTTTATTTAGTTTTACAGATAAGTAAGTCAATTTGCTGAAAAATACCTGTGAGAAATGAATAGGTACAGAAAACTACCACTTTTGTACGTGTATTAAGAGTAAGAAGAGAAAATGTAATATTCATTTAAAATAGATAAAAAATATGATAATTAGAATTCATATCAAGCAAATTTATTCTATAAAATGAATTTCTGAATTCCATTTGGATGATTGACTAGAGATAAATATGTCAAAAATAAATTTCATGTATTTTAATCCTAAAGATATAATCAAAATTTACTTCCTGATGACTAGGAATTTACATTCATATTCTATAAAAATTGTATTCTATCTGTAAATTTGAAAATTTCAGACAACTAAAAATTCTTTAGAAAGAGAATAACACGATGCTGAAAATGATTCAGCATCATGTTATTCATCTAAAGCTTAATTTTATAAACTAGTATTAAATTTATTAGCACTACATTGGCTTTTCTTTGTTGCTAGGCTTATTACACCATCCTTATAAAATGTGAATTTCTAAAGCTGGTCTTGTACTGAATGATGGTGTAATAAGTCTAGTAACAAAGAAAAGCCAATATAGTGCTAATAAATTTAATCCAATACTAAGCAAGTAATATATCATTGAATTAAACTAGTAATATCAATGTAGTTAGCTTTTTCAATTATGTTCCCTCTGTTTTTTTTAAGTTGGGAAGAAAGCTACAATACAAACACAAGATCACAAGATATGCATTCACAAGCTATCTTACTTCTTAATATTTTTATATTAAATATAATATAAAAAACTAAATTTTTATACATATATTATTTAATTTCTTAGCTACTTTAATAATCATTAATAAAATTTTACCAACCTAACTGTTGCATATTTCTATTCTTAGCAATTGTTAATATTTTCATTACTTTTGCATGATTTGAAAGTGGGATCCTTTCCAAATACATTTCTAGATATTGTCTAAAAAATTAATAAATTATAATTTAATTTTCTAGCTTAATGAATGAATGAATAAATAAATAAATTAGTTTTATATATAAAATTACATTTTATCAAAATGTAATTTTTAAAACTTATATGACAAATAAGATTAACAAAAAATTACTATTATTATAATTAATTTTTAAAATCAAAACAAAAATAAAATCTTTATTAATTCAGTTTTTAAATATGGCAGAAATATTCACAATAAGAAGCTTTTTTTCTTTTAGAAGAGATGAGTTGTACAAAAACTGTGAAAAATTGAGAACATGAATACAGGTTGGAATGATTTCGGTAAAAGAATATCATCTGGTGATAAGGAAGATTGTATTAACATGCCACAAAGCACTTTGAATTTAGCTTTTCTTCATTAGAATTAAATATAGCAGTGAGATTGATGAATGAACAGTATTCTGATAGTCATTGGAAAATTACTAATAATCATTTTAACTTAGATATTGTTGTAAAAGTTTTAAGATATTTAGATATAAAATCTGGAGTTTGTTACTTAAAAGTATGAAGAAAAAATAAACCTTAAATTTTCTAAGTGTGTCAACAAAAACTTGCAATTTTTATTTAATCTATATTGGGCAGTTAATTACTTAACATGTTTGTCTTTTAGAAAATTACTTTGTGCCATTTTTACAAATTACAAATATAATTAGTTTCTCTTTGATAACATTGTTTCTATGACAAATTTATGTTAAGCCACTGTTATTTATTAAATTTGTACTAACAAAAACAAAGTCAATAAAAGCTATATTTTTATGACTTAAGAAAACCATAAAAGCCAATATAGCAAAAAAGCTTTATATCATAAATATCCTTAATAATTTCACTAAAAATAAAATCAAAAGATTTAGAAATGTTACCTGTTTTATATATTTTATACTATTTTAATAATCATAACACTTATGTTTACTATTTGCATAAATCAACCTTTTTATTTAATTTCTATTCCTCCTATTACTTAATTTTAAACTAAAATTATGTATTTATATAACAAATAAGTTGAATTCTTACCTGCCCATTTCAGGACAATGATCGAAATAATCAACACCAATTTGCCATAAACTAAAATGAGAAATTATTGAAATTTATTTATTTATAAAAACTAATCATAATTCTGTAGAATTATTCTTCAACAGTAAATAATAATTATAAATAAATAAATATACAGTCAAGTCCACATAAGTCATCATAGGTATAACTAGACACTGTCAGTTAAGTAGTCAGCTTTCTGTAATCCTGGCTGACTTACATAGGCATTAATGTTAAAAAAAACTCTGGTTTACTCAACACCGTTTAACTCATCACCCCTGGATAAATCAACATACTTTTTCTGTCCCACACTCATTTTCTGTTTGTCTGATAATTTGACTCCCCTCCTGAAAAAAATGAGTTCACACCACAGCAGAATCTGATTTTGCATTTTCTTATCTTTCACTCATGCATTATTTGCAGCAAGTGTTTCACATTTCTGTTAGAAATGAGTATCCAAAACCTAACAATGCTTATGCTGAAGGAAAAATACGAATTTGTATCTGAATTTGAATGTAATAGAATTTCACAAGCCGAATTTGCAAAACATGAAAACCTTCCAACAACAACATTAGTGGGAATTCTGAAGAAAAAAGAGGAAATTAAGAAACTTTTCCTTGAGTCTTCATTGCTGTTATCTCGAAAATGCAAGAGAAAGTCGTCATACAAAGATGTCGAAGATGCTCTGGTACATTGGCTGAAGCAAATTCGTTCATTGAATCCTCCTGTTTCGGGACCGAAACTGAAACACAAAGCAATGGAAATCGCTGAAGTACTTGGAGTAGAAACCAATTTTAGTGCCAGTGATGGATGGTCAGAGAGATACATTGCCTGTACTGGTACTGTATAAAGCACTACTGTATTTTCCCGATTGTAGTTTTGTATTTTTCCAACTTTGTTTTAGTAATCATATCACATAACTCAACACATTTCCACTTCCCCTGGGGTGTCAACTTATGAAGACTCAACTATATATATAATACAGTGGTGTCTTGACTTACAAGTTTAATTTGTTCCATAACAGAACTCATAACTCAAATTACTTGTATATCAAATCAATTTTCCCCATTGAAATGCCATTAATCCAGTCTGGACCCCCAAAACACCACAAATTTTTTGTTACATGTTTTTAAATAAGAAAAATGTACTTATAAATAACGAATATTGTAAAAAACACAATAGAATGTACTGCAATAAACTGGTTTTGCAAATGTTGCAGTATTTGCTGCATAAATAAAGAAAGAACAAAATGGAAAATTCTAGAAATGAGAGATGGTGGTTCTGCACACAGCATGGAAGTGAATTAATGAACTATATCACTCAATCACGTTTTTCTATAATCTAGTCTGTCAGACATTAGAAGAGTAACAAAAATAACAAAATTATGGCAGTTTTTCCATCTTATTTTTCTTAATGTATGGTTTGCTGCACAAATTAGCAGTGGGGTATCTGAAGCTGGCTCATAACCCAAAATTTATCTCTCAACTCAAAGCAAAAAAAATCAGCCAAGAAATGACTCGTATCTAAAAATCTTGTAAGTCAAAGTACTGCTACTGTAGTTATATATATATATAGTAAAGTACAGTTATATATAGTACAGCTGTATATAGCTGTACTTTACTTTTGCATAATTCAAAATGGAAGAAACTAAATAGAACACATTAAAACAGTTGATATCTGCCTTCACATTTGAATTGTTGTCTTCTGAGTTATAACTTGGACTCTTTTATCATTTTCAAAATAAAAATGTTTAATATTAAGCTAATATCAGCAATACTTTCTGGATACAATCTCTTATTTTTGTAACTGCTAAAAAAGAGGTTTGTAGGCAAATAAATAAATTTGTTATGTCCTTCCAATCCAGCAGAGGTCAAGAACCACTCGAAAGACAATTTTAATTCACAGATCTTTATTTATATGCATTTCGGATTGGAGTTTGTACCTATTCCTCCTCAGATTACAGATAATGAAAAACTGTTTTTATTTTACAGTTATTAAAACATGTAAAATTTAAATAAACAAATAAACTTACACAGGTGTACTCTATAATAGTTTTCATTTTTCTTAGTAACCTTACATCAATTACAGTTACAATCATCCTGCATCACGTAACATTGTACAGTACTTTTATTCCTATATATGATGTCACTCCATATGTCATCTACCAACATTCCATTATTTTAATAAATGCTTTGTTTAGTTGTTAAACCTGTCTCCTGTCTCTGAAAAGATGCCTGTTGACTTGCTCACCTCCCTTGCCACTCAATAAAAAGCCATTCGAAACAACAACGTGAGCAGTATTATAATTAATTTTTAAAATCAAAACAAAAATAAAATCTTTATTAATTCAGTTTTTAAATATGGCAGAAATATTCACAATAAGAAGCTTTTTTTCTTTTAGAAGAGATGAGTTGTACAAAAACTGTGAAAAATTGAGAACATGAATACAGGTTGGAATGATTTCGGTAAAAGAATATCATCTGGTGATAAGGAAGATTGTATTAACATGCCACAAAGCACTTTGAATTTAGCTTTTCTTCATTAGAATTAAATATAGCAGTGAGATTGATGAATGAACAGTATTCTGATAGTCATTGGAAAATTACTAATAATCATTTTAACTTAGATATTGTTGTAAAAGTTTTAAGATATTTAGATATAAAATCTGGAGTTTGTTACTTAAAAGTATGAAGAAAAAATAAACCTTAAATTTTCTAAGTGTGTCAACAAAAACTTGCAATTTTTATTTAATCTATATTGGGCAGTTAATTACTTAACATGTTTGTCTTTTAGAAAATTACTTTGTGCCATTTTTACAAATTACAAATATAATTAGTTTCTCTTTGATAACATTGTTTCTATGACAAATTTATGTTAAGCCACTGTTATTTATTAAATTTGTACTAACAAAAACAAAGTCAATAAAAGCTATATTTTTATGACTTAAGAAAACCATAAAAGCCAATATAGCAAAAAAGCTTTATAATTTGGCACTTTATTTAGTTTTACAGATAAGTAAGTCAATTTGCTGAAAAATACCTGTGAGAAATGAATAGGTACAGAAAACTACCACTTTTGTACGTGTATTAAGAGTAAGAAGAGAAAATGTAATATTCATTTAAAATAGATAAAAAATATGATAATTAGAATTCATATCAAGCAAATTTATTCTATAAAATGAATTTCTGAATTCCATTTGGATGATTGACTAGAGATAAATATGTCAAAAATAAATTTCATGTATTTTAATCCTAAAGATATAATCAAAATTTACTTCCTGATGACTAGGAATTTACATTCATATTCTATAAAAATTGTATTCTATCTGTAAATTTGAAAATTTCAGACAACTAAAAATTCTTTAGAAAGAGAATAACACGATGCTGAAAATGATTCAGCATCATGTTATTCATCTAAAGCTTAATTTTATAAACTAGTATTAAATTTATTAGCACTACATTGGCTTTTCTTTGTTGCTAGGCTTATTACACCATCCTTATAAAATGTGAATTTCTAAAGCTGGTCTTGTACTGAATGATGGTGTAATAAGTCTAGTAACAAAGAAAAGCCAATATAGTGCTAATAAATTTAATCCAATACTAAGCAAGTAATATATTATTGAATTAAACTAGTAATATCAATGTAGTTAGCTTTTTCAATTATGTTCCCTCTGTTTTTTTTAAGTTGGGAAGAAAGCTACAATACAAACACAAGATCACAAGATATGCATTCACAAGCTATCTTACTTCTTAATATTTTTATATTAAATATAATATAAAAAACTAAATTTTTATACATATATTATTTAATTTCTTAGCTACTTTAATAATCATTAATAAAATTTTACCAACCTAACTGTTGCATATTTCTATTCTTAGCAATTGTTAATATTTTCATTACTTTTGCATGATTTGAAAGTGGGATCCTTTCCAAATACATTTCTAGATATTGTCTAAAAAATTAATAAATTATAATTTAATTTTCTAGCTTAATGAATGAATGAATAAATAAATAAATTAGTTTTATATATAAAATTACATTTTATCAAAATGTAATTTTTAAAACTTATATGACAAATAAGATTAACAAAAAATTACTATTATTATAATTAATTTTTAAAATCAAAACAAAAATAAAATCTTTATTAATTCAGTTTTTAAATATGGCAGAAATATTCACAATAAGAAGCTTTTTTTCTTTTAGAAGAGATGAGTTGTACAAAAACTGTGAAAAATTGAGAACATGAATACAGGTTGGAATGATTTCGGTAAAAGAATATCATCTGGTGATAAGGAAGATTGTATTAACATGCCACAAAGCACTTTGAATTTAGCTTTTCTTCATTAGAATTAAATATAGCAGTGAGATTGATGAATGAACAGTATTCTGATAGTCATTGGAAAATTACTAATAATCATTTTAACTTAGATATTGTTGTAAAAGTTTTAAGATATTTAGATATAAAATCTGGAGTTTGTTACTTAAAAGTATGAAGAAAAAATAAACCTTAAATTTTCTAAGTGTGTCAACAAAAACTTGCAATTTTTATTTAATCTATATTGGGCAGTTAATTACTTAACATGTTTGTCTTTTAGAAAATTACTTTGTGCCATTTTTACAAATTACAAATATAATTAGTTTCTCTTTGATANTATTCCAATGAAGCGCTACCCGTTATTTTTTTGGAGGGGATTCCCCCTCTAAGCATTAAGGTTCGTATATCTCCACTTTTCTGCCACCAACTACAACAAACAAAGGTATGTACAGTGCTATTTTATTAAACAAAGTTTACACGTTTGTTGCTGTAATGATAGATACTACGTTTTTCTACATTTTCATCAAAGAAAATTACTGTATATTACAAATAAAATGACAAAAATTTCAGAGACTAGAACGGATTAATTGCATTTACATTAATTTCTATGGGAAAAATTGCTTCGGTTAATGAACAATTCAGTTAACGAACGGAGTCATGGAACGGATTAAGTTCGTTAACCAGGGTTCCACTNTCATAACTAAAACTTCATGGCTTTGGAAAATTTTTTAATAATAATTAATGGCATTTTTCTTTTTTCAAACTTAATAAAATATTAATAAACTGGGAAAAAAGTTTCAGAAATCAAAAATTGTTTTGTTATGTGATCAAAAGTATTAAAATGAAAAATGATAAATAACTTAATATTAATTCAAATAGTATTATTTATCATGTTTGGTTCTTTGTTATCATTTTTTTTCATCAGTTCATTAACAACTGTCCTCAAATTGATGCCTAAAATATATGCTCTCCACCTTCAAATTAGTAGTGTCTTGCCCCTGTACATCATACTTTTCCTTTAGCAATTGAGTTGTGCCAGTCATCTATCTAACTCCTTTCAGGGAAAATTTTTTAATTGAAAATGTAAATTGTGAGAGATGGAGAGATAAAATATTTCGAAAATATTTTTATTAACATTAGATTATTAAGAGTATTAGATTTTTCTCTCAAACTTAAATACTGCATAATTAATACAGCAGTTTTAAAATCTAAAAGTATTTTAAAATTTGAAAATAAAGATTGATATTTTGTATGCTTGTACATTTTGTGCGCTATAATTTTGGAGATATTTTGTGTATGTTTGAGTGAAATTTTGGATCCTGAAAATATTCTGCACCTCCTTTTCACAAGTTGCATTGTACCACAATACTTCTTGCAGCCTTGAAACAGCTACACTTGGTCAGCCATACTCTCAGTAAACAAAATCAACAAGGCAACAAGGAAACAAATTCCCTGACTTTTTGACAATTTTTAACAAATTTCCTGACTTTCCATGACCTTTTCTAAACACTAACAAAAATATATGACATTCCTTGACTTTCCATATGCACAGGAACCCTGTAGCTAGTGTATTGTCTATTGAACTCATACAGATTTCAGAAAGTTTAGTTCCTATGATGGAGTTCACGCTACTTCTGTCTTTTTGGCAGAAATAATCTTTATCTATTTTAAAATAATTG
This sequence comes from Centruroides sculpturatus, assembly GCF_000671375.1. Lineage (NCBI taxonomy): Eukaryota > Metazoa > Arthropoda > Arachnida > Scorpiones > Buthidae > Centruroides > Centruroides sculpturatus. The sequence goes on along the minus strand of NW_019384354.1, from coordinate 551,776 downwards.
CTGTAATAGATTAATTTACCTAGTTTTTAATCCAGCTTTGTATATCTAGTGCTTGTAAACTTTCTTCAACATTTTCTATTCTATATTGGGATGCATTGAAATTACATCTAGACTTAATAATTTATAGGTAGGTTTAAACTTTACTTTTAATATTCTGCTAATTAACTCATCTGCTGACGTAATTATATATTGTGAATATGGGATATCCTGTAATTTCTTTTTGAGAAATTTTTCTAAATTATACAAAATGGAGTTCGAAAATCTACAAGTGGTTGATATTTTTCACCAAGTTTATGGGTTTTAAATCTAATTTTTAAATTAGGTGTTATGCTGTTTGATGGATCCAATATAAATTGTTTTTCTTTAGTATTAATCCATTTTTCTTTATAAATTTTGTTAATTTCTTTACTTATATTCTAATAATTTCAGTTCTAAGAGCCTCTTTAGTTCTGTAAACTCTACAAGAAGACAATAATTCAGATGCAAAACAGATATAAACTATTTTAGGTGTTTTCTGTGGGAGGAATATACAGTGGAACCCCGGTTAACGAACGTCCTGGTTAACGACCAAATCGGTTAACGAACTTTTATTTTGCAAAAATTTTGTCTCGGATAACGAACAAAATTCGGATAACGAACGTAACGGTATTTTGTGTCAAATTTTAGTTGGTGTTAGGCATGCGCGAGTTAAGCATTGCTTTTCCGAGTGTTTGTGCTATACTTCTTTTTTCAGTTTTGTGATTTATATATTTAATCAATATGGCATCCAAGAAAGAAAAAAGTCATAGTGGCAATAGAAAACGACAACGCAATATAAACGACAATGCGCTATCGCATTTGAGAAAAATTTTGATTAAAAGAGTAAGACAATCAACTTTAGATCAATTTCTTGTTCCTTACGGAAAGAGTTTGTTTCTTTGTTAAGTTGTCAACGCAACACTTGGGCGATCTGACTAGAGGGAATGCCTTCTGGGAGGTATTTTTAAGGGAAACTGGCCCCTATTTAGGTGTTACAGACGTGGAGAAATCCCGGAAAACTCCACGTGGCCAGCCCGTCTGAGCGCATGGTGCGAACCCACGAACGAACTCCCCGTGTTCAAGGAATACCACTTAGCCACTGGTGGGTTTTTTTACCGAAAGATACTTCGACTCGAAGAATATTCCAATGAAGCGCTACCCGTTATTTTTTTGGAGGGGATTCCCCCTCTAAGCATTAAGGTTCGTATATCTCCACTTTTCTGCCACCAACTACAACAAACAAAGGTATGTACAGTGCTATTTTATTAAACAAAGTTTACACGTTTGTTGCTGTAATGATAGATACTACGTTTTTCTACATTTTCATCAAAGAAAATTACTGTATATTACAAATAAAATGACAAAAATTTCAGAGACTAGAACGGATTAATTGCATTTACATTAATTTCTATGGGAAAAATTGCTTCGGTTAATGAACAATTCAGTTAACGAACGGAGTCATGGAACGGATTAAGTTCGTTAACCAGGGTTCCACTGTACTCCAGGATCACATTAAATTTAACTATTGTATCTTCAGGTGTAAAATATTTTTTAATCACTTTTTTTGTTGCTGTATAAGTAATCAAACATATAATTTACCTTTTATGAGACATTAATGATCCAGCATAGTCAATTATATAGAATTCTCTTAATCTTGTTCCATAACTAAAAATAGAAAAAAATCAGATTTAAAAAAAAAAAATTAATTTAAAACAGGATAAGTATGTCATAACATAAATTATAACTCTTAAAAAATAAAATATTTTAAGATAAACACAATTTTGCTAAAACAATCTGTTTTTGTTTATTGTCCTTTCTTTATTGCTTTTATAATACTCTATGTAAAAAACAAATTTATAATAAATGTCGAAATCCATTCTGCAAAATTTTTAAAATAATTGTTTTCAGTAGAGTAATCAGTAAAGTTTAAAATTAAATATGTAAAGTATATACACAAACTTATTTGTTAATGGAACATAAAATTAATCAAATCACATTTAAATTAATTTAGATTAAAATTTTGATGTATGTATGAATATATGTGACATGTACTTATATAGTAAAACTTTTTTAACTTGAAACTCCAATAAGCAGGAAAAAACAAGAGTGAAAAATTCTGAATAAATAGAAAATAGATTCTGAATTCATTTGTATTTTTACCTCTGTTGCATTATATAAAGAATCTTTGAGTTTTTTTTTTCTGTTTTAAATAGCCCTTGTAATGCCTTTTAGCAAAATGTTCAATGTAACTAATGGAACTGAACAGTTTAGCAGATACATCTTGTCGATACAAAGCAAGAAGTCCCCTTTGGACTGGACTATTGTCTATAAATGGATGTTAGACAATAAATACAACTAACTGTCTGAAAATTTCATGGAAATCCAATAAATAGGATCACTTTGGATAGAATAAATATTAAAATTCAAGTTGGAAACATTAAGTCCTGCTATTCCATTGAGACTTACTGAGTGCTTCATTTTCTTTGAAATAAAGAAACATTTGAGTTACAAACAATTGAGTTAGAGAAGTTTTACTGTATTGGATGTAACTAAACTTAATGAGAACAATATGTAAGTCCCTGCCCAGCAGAAAAAAAAAGACAATAAAGTCAGTCAACTATTGGTTTCAAAAGAGAAAACTGTTTCTGTGTCTTTATTAAAATATAAACTGCTAACAAAAATTGAATGTGTGAAAACAAAACTATGTATGTTGACACACCATATACAATAAATTGTTTGTTATACATATAGTGCATATTGGTATTTTTAGATGGTTTAAATTGCAACAGGTTAAAGGTTTCTGTACTTCTTATAATTATTAGATTAGATTGTATCACTGAGTTTAGTAAAAAAATAATTTTTTAATCCAAAATTTAGATTTATAAATTTGTTCATATAACAGTGGTTTATATTTGACCACTGTTATATGAAGAAAATTCATCATCACTAGTCTCACAATACGAAATTTTTTTTAACAAATTTCTGGAAACAATAATGTTTTATTTTAAATATAAAATTTATTAAGAATGATAAAAACCTAAATGTCAAAAAATGAATGATTTTTATATAGATATAATTATGATTTTCCACGAGTTAAGTAAAAACAATTTTAAGCTTTTTCTTATCCACTTTAAAAATTTTAAATATAAATAAATTTTTTAAAATATTACTCGAAAATACATAAATATAATTGAATCTAAAGCTAAACAAATATTGATTAATTTAAATATATTTTTATATTGTTAAGATATAAACTAAGTGGTTTCAATCAACTATTACATAATATATGTATAAAATATATTTATATTATGTAATAGTGTATAAATGTAATTATGTTATATATTTATATTGTAAACTATTATGATATAAATGTATAATTTTATATAAAAACTACAATATATAGATAAAAACAACCTATTCTGGACATAGCATATAGCATACTGAAGCTATTTTCTAGTCCTAAATTAGTAAATTAAAAAACAGATTTTCTCCATTAGAAAATAAAATCTATTATTAAAAATTAATCTGATTTTTTGAAAACAACATAAATCTATTTTTTAAGTCAAAATATTGAAAATTTCAATTTAGCCATATTGTTAAAAATATGTAAAAACAACATTTTTATAATATTTACAAAATTTTTAAAATGAAATTTATACTTCTACAGAATATTTTTTAATTTTTTAAATGATTAGAAAAAAATTCATGACCTTCAGCATGCAAAATGAAAAAAATAAGAATTAAATTTTCATAATTTATAGATAAAATCATGTTTTTTAACTTCAACAACAAAATTTCTTACTTAATTTGCTCTAAATATCCACAATGATATAGCAGATCAGTCAAATGAGTAACAAACCACCAGTTATCATTTAAATTGCTAAAAAAAATGAAAAATAAAATAAATTTTTATTTAATAAAAAAAAAATATATGCAAATATAAGAAATAATTACCAGCATTCTCTCATTACTTGTCCTAGATCAAATTCTAAAACTGCTAAAAGTATTTTATCTACTTGTGATAAGCCATTAATGCCAACACATATGTCAATACATTCCTGAAAAACAAAACTTTTAAATTTTATATATCAAACTGCAATTTAAGAAAGTAAGATAATTACTGCTCTTCTGTTACTGATATTATAATGCTATTTTATATTAAATCATTGATATAAAAGGATACACATAAGTTAAACTAGAAGAAAGTTCTGTACATGTATACAACAAACATAGAGGATATAGTAGCCATACATACACTGTTCAGAGAGATCCTACCTATCTATCTCCTGTCCCTCCTTCTACCCCCCTTTCTCTTACCCTCTTTTCTGCTGGCTAAACACCTTGTGTACGGCCGATGTCTTTCATGTAAATGAGCATGTATATTATTTTACAATAATGTATATAGAAGATAGTATATACAACAACTCCAATGGGAGTGCACAATCACTACAGCAACATACATACAGCAATATGCACAGCAGTATGCACATCAAAACTTCACAAACACCACTACAGCAATATCAATAGTATGTTGCTATAGTAGTGAAATCACTATTATTGCAACAAGTCTGCTGAAATCACTATGATAACATGTGTCAACATTACAGGCACATGTGATGATAAAATCACATGTACTTGTTGATTTGACCAATTGTTGTCATTAATATGTTGATTTGACCAATTGAGGTCATTAATATGAAATGGTAAAAAGAAAACCTTATTGTTAAGATTTTGAAAATACTGAAGATGGATTTGATTTTAAACTAGATAGAGACAATTTGAGTGGTATTATAGTAGTAGAGAATAATATAAATTATAATACTAAGAGCAATAGTAATGATAATAGCATAATGGTACAAAAAAGGAGTAAAGAAGAAAATAGTTATTGATAGTGACACCAAAAATAATGGAAGTGTTTCTGTAGAATGGGAATGATACAACATCACAGAAAATGAGGATATGCCAAAGAACAGTTGTTGATCATATGTAAAAAATGTAAAAAAATTCTCAGAGTGCAAATGTAAATCTATTATCAAGTCCAAATATTAAGTAAAAGACTTTCTGAATTCAAATCAAAAATTTCTTATAGTTGTAAGTCACTCATATTAAAAAATTCTTGGAATGCAAATGGTTAATATCTACATAACTGTGGAACTAAAATTTTGAGTTCAAATGAATACAAATTAAAAAAGAAAACAAAAATTTATTTCTAAGTAAAGCAATTTTGAAAAGAAAGAAATGTAATTGTGCACAAATAATTTTCATAACCAATTGAATAGATAAAAAGTAACAAAAATATTCCATATTCATGTACAAGTTAGAAGAGCAGAATTATGAAAGACTGTTGGTGAATTGGTGAAGACACAATTACAAAGAGCTTTAAGAAATGTGTTACTAACAGCTGGACAGAACAGATGACAATGTACAGTTCAAGGAAGCTGAAGATGGCAATGAAATAGGAAACAGGAATAATGACAATGAAAGTTCTAATGAAAATGAAAGTGAAAAAGTATTGTTTCAATGACTTTACAAATTTTTTAACGCAAATTTCTGATTTTTTGTATGCAAAAAAAATTAATAAAAGGTCAACTTATATTTGGGAAAGTAGTGTATTAACTGTAGAGCATTTAAGGATATACACAAGATCTTTATACACAGCTATCTAAATAACAAATATGAAAAGAACTTCCACACTTTGATATAACTTTCTTAAAACTAGATATTTAAATTTTACATATAAAATTACTATTTAGATTCATATTATGTAAGTTTATTGTGATAACAGAATTTTTTAAATTTAAACTGATCTGTTCTGTTTGATTTCATTAAAGTTAAATGTTAATTTTCTACTTGTTTTGTATTTTGAAGATGGGTTCCTGAAATCTAAAAGCATTTGGGATAATTATATTATATTAAGATTAAAATATTTGTATAAGCTCTACATAATATTCTGCATGTTAAAGTTTATGCAGTTGCATTGTAATAAATAAATAAATACTGTAACTTTATATGTTTTACTCTATGAATATCATTAATTATTTAAAACACATTTAAAATATTTTAGCAAAATGCCTTACTTTAGCAACATCAGAAAGTGAATTGACAGTTAAACACGGATCAGAATACAACAATCTTGATACCATCATCTGATACCAGTTTCCACACAACTCTCTAAAATTGAATTAAATATTAATTAACCTTAAATTATTGAATATCATAAATAATATATAATCAATAAAACAAAGTATAGTGTTATGAATTAAAAGATGTTAGTAGAAATTTAATGAAGGCTTAATTTAAAATATATTACTCATATCAAAAGTAAATTATATATCTATGTCTTATCCCTAATCTGCGTGAGAAAGGACTAATTGTATAAAAGATACATCTTGTATGTATTGTCTACTGAAAAAAGTTATTTCTTTATAACAAAATATATATATAAGTCTTTTATAATGATAAAGTTTTAAGTGTTTAGGAAAAAATATCACTATCTTCTAATAAAAACCATTCACATAATAGGTATCATAAACAAAATACTGTTTTTAAATAAATAAAAAATACAATCAACTTGCTGTTTTTATTTGTATTTGTATTTATTTGTATTTATCTACCTATTTCAGGGTTTTCAACTTATGGTACACAAAGCACTTCCAGGAGATGCAAAAACAAAAAAAAAATTGTAATGGCTACCAAATTTAATTCTAAATCAGCAATTTTTCAGTTTAAAAAGAGTTCATAAATAGATGGTTCAAAATTTTCTAGACCCAAGTCTATAAATTTTAAGCTGCTAATTTTATTTATTTATTTATTTTTACAAACTTTACATTATTTTATAATTTTTGAAGGTCTGAGTTCAGTTACTTTAATTTAATTTTTCTTTTTTACATGTCTGTATTACTAAAATAAATGGTACAGAACTTAAACTGCAAATTAGTAAAAATCAATGATTATGTACTATGAACTATTGAAAACCATTTTACAACATACTTTATCTTCAATTTATGAAAGTTTAGGAATGTGCAAATTGGAAAAGAGTTGAATAATTGTTCTATTGCATAAAAATGCATGGCAAGACAATCATTTGCACAGAAATAAATTATTTATTAAATTATATTATTGAATAACTTAACCATCATTAAAGTTACAAAAAAATATCATGTAGATTGTTTCCAATTATATCTCTAATTTATTATTTTATTAAAAACTAATTAAATAATTAATTAATAATTATTTAATAGTAAATTTTAAAAATTTAACATATGAAAAGACAAATAAATTATTAAATAAAAATTTCAAATCTTTTTACTTAAGCTCTTCAAATATCTTCTTATTTCCACAGAGAATCTAAATAATTAAAAATACAAAAATTTAGATTCAAAAATATCTGTTCAAATCAAAATCAATTTTAATTCTTGTAGCATTAAACAATAATTTGAAATAATTAAACAGATCAATGAAACACAACATTTATGAAATAAAACTGATGATCACTTAATTACACAGTCCAGTCACATTAATGTGACCACTTGTCAAAAGCCAGAATGGTCCGCAAGGACAGATGTGTACTTCTGTTGATCCATCGTGCCTTCCACAATGATGAGTGCACCTGGAGAATGCCACAAAAACATTCCCCAGACCATAATGCTCCCTCCTCCAGCTTGGACCCTTGTGGCAATTGTTGCAGGGTGTTTGCTTTCAGGTGCCTTACACTGTATACACCAACATCCATCTGTCCGATGGAGCATAAAACATGATTCATCGGAAAAAGCCACCTGTCACCACTCAATGGACTCCAGTTGCCATACTGGCGTGCAAATTCTAGCCTTTGTCGCCAATGAACAGAAGTCAGCATAGGTGCTTTAACCATGCATCTGCTGCGGAGGCTGATACGCAGCAACGTTCACTGAACTGTCGTTGAGGAGACACTTTTTGTAGCTCCTTGGTTCATCTGGACGGTCAGTTGATCAACGGGTGCATGTCTATTTGCCCAAACACATCTCTGCAGCCGTCATTCACCTCTGTCGTCTATGGCCCACAGTGCACCACATTTGCCACGTCACTGATTTTGGATAGTGCCATTTTGCCATACATGGTATACTTTTACCACGGTGGCATGCAAACAGTTTACAAAATTAACCATTTCGGAAATGCTTCCACCCTTGGCCCAATGAAGCCAATGATCATGCCCTTTTGGACATAGAATAAATTGCATCATACATCCATTATGCCAACCAACGATTGCAATGATACCCTTATCTTAGATACCCTTCATATACCCTCCACTGCAATGTGTTGCTACCTGCCACCTGTGTTATTACTGTGCCACCATTAGTTATTTCACATTGATGTCGACAGTAAGGGGTGGTCACATTAATGTGACTGGATTGTGTATAATACAATATATTTTCATATCAGTATTCATAAATCTATCATCATTAACTACTGTACATCACTGTCAGTGAATTACAATAGTTAATCTGTTCAGATTTATATTCATTTTTATCAACAAGCTTCTTCCATTGCACATGAAAGACCTTAGGAGCATTAGGATGAAATGAAGTGGACTCTCTTGTCTCCCTTGTAATTTACATTCTTTGGTAAATACTATTTTTGGAAGTTCTGGTACCAACCTTTGCTGGCAACAAAAGTAGTGTCTGCAATGCTGCTGACTGAGAAAGTTGCTTAAATCCTATATAAGTACCTATACTAAAATTCACAGGCAGACTTTTCTTGTGTTGATCTTTAGTCCAAATGAACAATGTATTTTCCTTAATTTATTCTTCTAAAATAGAAGATAGAACCAATGAGCAATGACCTTAATAGTCATTGCATCAAGTAATGTATTGGTTCTGTTTTCTATTTTAAAAGAATAAATAAAGAAAGGAATCATTGACAGCATGGTTCTCTTCAATTGGAAATTACAAAATGCATTCTCCATTTCCAATGTCATTTTATCACGCACATAACACATGTATTGTAATGTATTGTTACAAACTCCACCAGCTTACACTACATCTCTGACCTCAGTTTCTTGTTTTTTTTTTAATGTATCATACAATGCTTTTGTTGACAAAAAACATGTGATCTACGGTTGCATTGTAAAACTTTCTTAAAATACTACATGCACTTCTTTTAGAACTCATGGCATTAACTTCAGCAGTTATTTTATACACAAGCAGCTTAACTAAGAACCACAGATGCCATCCTCTTATTCTGACAATTTTCAGTTTCACTTTTACATAACTTGCTTTTGTACATATACAACTTTTGTTGTATATGTACAAAAAACATCCATATAAAAACCTCCAATTTTTGTTTCATCTTGATAATTTTTCCCAAAGGTAGGCTGTAGAAAGTTGCTTCTAAATTTTACACCATTACTTTTGGTTCCACAATAAACTTCATAATAAAAATGCAAGTGTGACTAAATACTAAAAATTATCCTTGTGCATCCAAGAATTAACCTAACCACAATTACTAGAATATAAGGTTAGAGAACTCCCATAAGAAGTGTGTTCAAAAAGCATCTAGAGAGAAACTCTGTCACCAGGGCAGCACTGCCAACAAGTTAGGCCACATTGGTTACTGTTATGGCATGTTTGTTATGTAAAGGATTGCATGAGTGTAGTAGTACCGAACACAGATTCACACTGACATGAATTGACAGTAATATTCACATTTAATAAAACACTAAAGCTATTATTACAATAGATATATACAGTAGAGCCTCGATTATCCGACCGTCCTAGTCGGCAAATTTCAAATGTCCGCTAGTGATGTGGCACTACAATATTTGGCTATGTCTTGGCTACTTTAATATTATTTTTACGTGTTTTAGCTGGCAACACTCATTCGACCATGAAAGGGAGCCAGTATTTAAATGAGGCTTAATTTTCTAATTTTTAACAATATAATAGCGACGATTATTATTTAAAAAATTTTTTGTTAGGCTTGACATCGATGAAAATTCAATGCGAAGTAGGTTAATAGCGATATACTAATATACTAATTACATAGGATGTAATAATATACTACACTAATAATGGATTTTTTCATACTTTTCGGTTATCCGACTTTTCAATTATCCGACCAACCCCAGTCCCCAATTGGGTCGGATAATCGAGACTCTACTGTAATGGATTTTTTCATACTTTTCGGTTATCCGACTTTTCAATTATCCGACCAACCCCAGTCCCCAATTGAGTCGGATAATCGAGGCTCTACTGTATATATATAATCTAGATAATGACATTGCTGTCCATAATTGTGATAGGGTTACACTCTTTCTTGAATAATTGTCCCATAAATTACAGAAAATGTGCTTTTCTTTCCTTTTGGAGAGGATGGCAGCTGTGTCCATACAGTCCTGGCTGCATCCCCTTTGACGAAGCATTTGTCTTTTTGTTTTAGACCCTGTGTTGAGTGACCGCTAAAACTTTGGTAGATTGGATCGTAGATTGCGAGGGAGAGAGGAGTGACACTCCTCTCTCCCTCGCAATCTATGATCAGGAATGTGACAATTAAATTCTCCAGCATCCCATTTCTCCACCAAGAGACTTCAAAATCACCAAGAACTCCTTTGTGAGTTGCAATTTATGGATAGCCCTAAGGACATATGATATAATTATTAAGGGAAAAAACATATGTTAAAAGTATTTACAACCAATACAGGATGCAATTCCTATTATTTTTTACAATGTGCCTAAATATCTAAGACTCCTGCATTCTTCCAAATAGCTGCCACATTTACTACTGTTATGTGAAAAACATTTCTTAACATGTAGAAGATAAAAAATTTGTTGTTAGAATATTTTATTATATTGCAACAAATAGCAACTTGACCTTAATCATTTTAAGATGTAAAGTTCATTAAATACAATTAGTTTTATGTAACCACTAGAATTCATTTTTTTGTAAGAGAATTTAATAAGTCCATAAGTAGCACAATAGCCAATAAGAATGCTAGGAAACTATCTAAATTGTAACTAATAGAATAAAATTTTATCTACTGAGGAACTTTTAATTTTCATTAATGATTTCAACTTATTTCACAAATCATTATCAGATAGATCAACATTTGAACATCAAAGAAAATTAAAAATATGAAGGTTTACAATATAGAATATTGTACAACATAACTATATTACTATATAAATAAAATAAAAAAATTAAAAAAAAACAAATAAATATAGTGTGTGATTAAATAAAACTACAAAATAAAAAATAAAAGAATGTGATATTTTGTGTTAATAAGAAATAATATAATTGTATTTAAACTGTGTAAAATCAGTTTTATTATCCAATAAAAACGCATTTAATTTGTGTATATCACTTTAAATTATATATGCACGATACAGTATATACTATGTTCACAGTTTAACACTATCAGTGCATTGTGCCACATACTATGGATGAAAATAGGCCTAAATTGTTTATAGCGCCACCCTGATGAAAGAGCTTATTTCTAGACAGATTTTGAAAGAGTTCAACCAACCTTATATTCTAGTAATCGTGACCTAACTATTCACCATCTACAAAAAAATCCACATATATAAATCCTATATAAAACAATACTCTATTGTATACAATACTCATTTTAATATAATGGCTGAAATTTTCCAATATATTTTAAACAATTTAATAATTTCTAGAAAAGAATTTATAGCTTGTTTGAAAAGAAATTTGAATATATTTTATCAGTTCTATCAAAAATTACAATTTAATACCAGTAAACTTTACCTTACAAATAGTTTCCAGATTTGACTCATGTGAAAACTCTCCAGTAGCAAGTAGCTTTTCGCACTGTTCTTGCCAATGGCGCCAACGAAATCCCACTTCTACAACAGACTGGTTTAATGATGACTAAAAGATTTTAATAATATCAAATAAATACAAATAATAGTTAATCACTTTTTAAAATTAATTTGTTTTAATAATATTTTTACTTTTAATATGAACATTTTAATGATTTGCAATTATCCATATTATATTAATTATTGATAAAAATATTCGTTATTATGATATTAAAATGTTGCATTGCCAAGGTGTCATTAAAAATGTCATACATAATTATAATTTTTCATAAAAATTATTTACAGAATAATAATAAAGCAAATTATTTTTTGTTTTCTATTTACCCATTCTACTTTGTACTTTATTACTTATCTTTAATAATTGTATTATATTTCTCCTATAAAACTCTATCTTATCATAATGAAGTCATAAAGGATTCCAAAGCTAACATTTCAGCAACATGTTCTTCCCTGAGAAAATCATATTCAAGATTTGACTAAGAGACCAACTCATTAATGTCAAGATGAAAAAATTATGTTGAAAATTGAAATTATCTGAATAGTACAGTATATTAGGCATTAGACAGTAAATTTAATTTTGTAATCTACATTAGCTATCCTATAGATATTAATCATTGATTTTCATAGTTTGTTCTTACTCAAATCCAAAGTTCTTGATCTTGTTTTTTCACTTTCTTTTTACAGAGATCTTTAAAAAAAAAAGCAACAGAAAATACTAAAGAAGTGTTCTTCACTACATTAATTTCTAGGATCATCTGTTTTTATTCTATGCCTCTTTTCAACATCATGAGGAGGAGGAAAAGAGAAAAAAGAAATGAAAGGCAGTTACCACTCCTATGTTTTCTGTTTTCATAAATTGTGTATCAATGGCTGCAGTTGGTCTATTAAGCACTTTTCTACAATCTTTAATACATGCCTTCAGTCAAAATTCTCGATGTTAACTACATTTCTTCAAACTTGTCTAGTTAAATTTAGGATTTTTTCCCTATAAATCAATAAATCTTTTTATCTGAATGATCCTCCAAGCTTTATCATTTATAACAGTGTTTCTCAACCTCTAATGAATCGTCACCCCCTTCAATAAAACCATTATGTAGTATCACCCCCTTCACTTCAAAATTCTGATGCCAAGGGTCAAGGCTAATGCCAAATTCGTACTGCACTGAATAGACAAGTGACTAGTATAATGTTATTTATTTAACTATTGTATGATATAACAAATAAAATATCTAATTATTCTTAATACAATGTTTTACTATATCGCCCAGAAAATTGTTTTTAGCCCCCAAAATATAAATTGTTACTAATCGCCCCCTCAACATGGAAAAACGCCCACATGGGGGCGATATTGCCCCCGTTGAGAAACACTGATTTATAACATCCTATAGAAAATCAAATTGCTATGTTTCTCTTCAGGAACAGTTTTTGACTTAAAAATCATAATGAAATTTTTTCCAACAAGTGGTCTCTCTGACTGTTGGTATATATTTATAATTCAATTAAAACATATAGGGCATGTCACAATTATTATTAAAAATTGATAAAAAATTAACATTAAAAATGTGTATAGATATGACTAACAAATTCCAAAATGACAAAAATGAACACACTCCAAATAGACACTTATCTGTAGACATTTGAAGTTTGCACATTATGTAATTTGTTAGTGACATTGATACCATAGATTAGATTAATTAATATAGATAGCCGACTACTAGATGTTTTAAATGCACCATCACTGCCAATCAGTTGAAATGTTCATTTTGACTTGAGTTTTCAAGCAGTTAAGATCTTTTGTGTTTATTAATCAGTTGTTATTTTTTACATATCATCAATTATTGCATAAACTGACAATATATAAAAAAAGGAAATAATTTAAGATAACAGTTATGTTTCATACATTTTAAAAAAATGTATGTAATTTATTAAATTAAGAACACAACAATTAAAAAAACAAAAAGTTTCAAGAAAAATTTATGTAATAATAATCCAATTTCTTTGGTATACAAAAAAAGTTGCCATATTGAATTTTGCAAGACTAATTCTGAAAATTCCATTGTGTCAATTTCTGATGTTCCTAATTATTACAAATTATGTTAAGACTTTTAATGTGAATTGATAAAATAAAAATGTTTTTAAGTGTGTTATGATTTTTTCATTGTATTATAAATACTTTTTTTGAAAAATAAAACTTCTCTATGATTTCAATGATTTCCACGATTAATGAATGTACTAACAAGTTAAAATATGTATTTATCTATATACAGGTAGCCCTCAGTTTACGCTGGCTCAATTTATGTCAATTCACAATAATGCCGCTGCACAATTTGCATTTTGCAGTGTAATTCCCCGATTTTCCCTATGCTAGACTGATTTTCATTTCAGTATTGACATATTTACAGAGCCATGACATTGTACATTCATTAAAACAAAGATTTTTATTGAATATATTTATTTTTTCTGTTTAATATTATTGGGTATGTATACATTTGCATTAAATTAATATTAAAATACTAAACGTTTAGGTACCCACGAGTCAAGATATTAAACTTAATAGTCCAATAAATGGCGTCCGAATCCATAGCGCCAATGAATGTATCCCGTATCAGTTCGTTCAGGAAAACACCTTACGACGCAGTAGCACTTCCGGCGATCACAAACTATCGTTAGTGAGACAAATCTACTTCTCGTTGGCCAGACGATACTTTTTTATTAGCCAGACGATATCTATCTCTCCTTAGCCACCTTGAATTTTCCCGCTCAAACTGACCTTATATATGCGCTACGGCGACCGGTGGTCGACCAATCAGTGTCTCCGCTCGTCTGTAGCTCTACGTCGGGTTAACGTATCCTTTCAACTATGGAAAGTTTGACGGATGAACTTTGTGAGTTAGACAATGATTGGGAGCGAAGTGCAAATGTAAAAAGAAGCATCATCGCATCCATTCGACCATATTCCGAAATTCTCAATGAAAGAAAACAAAAATGTAAACAATTAAAGATGGATACTTTTTTCCGAAAAATGTAAGAGATCCGAAACTAAAATTTTTTAATAAAAACATTTCACTTTATTTTATGATAAAATACATTTTAAAAATTAAAAATTTATATGTATTTTGTATTATATTGTATTAATAAACAAAATTATTTGCTTATTTTTCACTTATGTAGAACCTAACCCTATACCTCACTGTAAATGTGGGTTCATTTTACGCCAATTCGATTTACACCAGCTTTTGTAGGAATGGAACTACGGTGTAAACCGAGGGCTACCTGTATATAAATGAGGATGTTTGTTTGTTTGTATGTTTGCTATACACTTATAGGCTGTTCGACCAATTACTATGAAATTCGATGGTTACAGTTGCATACTTCTAACTTAGATATCATCATACATCAAACCTCCAAAATATCTATTGGATTTTTATAAATCAATTAATTTCTATCTACATTCAATTTCTGATTTACACATAACATCATCTATTGGCAAAAAATTTAACAAAATCATAAACTAAATATAATTCTTATAAAAAAGAATATAATCTTAAAAAATATATATTATATTCACTTAATTACTGCGACAATGATATAGCACAAAATAAATGTGCTATATCATTACTGCAACAGGTAGCATGTAGTTTAGTTAGTCATGAGTTCAGGTATGGCCAAAGGCCACATGGCATTTTATGGGTTTCATATTAGTAACATGTAAATAGGGTCCAGCTTTACATAAAAGTCTTCCTGGAATGCATCCCCTTGGCACATTGCTCATGTGTTGTGTTGCCATAACCAAATAAATCAAACTAATTCTAACAAGCCATTATTCATTGTGACAATGTCACAATGCCAGGCTGCAACTTTTCATCACAATGTTCTCAATTCTTTTAGCATTGTCTTGCTCTGTATATCATACTTTTCCTGTTAGCAATAGAGTTGTGTTAATCATCTATCTAACTCCATTCAGGGGAAAATTTTGAATCAAAGTAATGTGACTTCTATTCCAAACCAAAATTTCATATATAGTTAATCTGAACCTCCTGAATCTAAGCTTTCCACATCTGGTCTTGAGACTTTCATCTGTCTAACTCCTTTCTTGAGATTAAGGAAGGATGGCAGTAGGAATTTATAATTTCCAATAATTTTACAATAAATGCAATATTTACAAGGACATACTTTCCATGTAATTTATACAATCTGTTGAAAAATATAAACACTTTATTATCACATAAAAGCAATTATTTATGCATTTTTCAAGATTATTTTTATTTAAACAAGTCGTATGAAGTCTTTCAGACATTAAAGTTAGCAACTTCGATCACATGTAGGGCCATCACAACTTACCCAACATGAATCACTTTTCAAATATTAATAGTAGACTGGTATTAATTAGTAATCATTGACCATGCTCTCTTCTGGGAGAAGGTCAATGACTACTTTTGCTCAAATTACTTCAACCCCCTTCTTCCTATCGTATCCAACAATATGGTGGCATTCGAATAGGAAAACTACATAATATGCAAGCACAAAATAAGTTTTAAGTGGTTTTCGAGGATAAAGAGTTTAAATATTTGGTTCTTTTTTTTTTTTGAATAGTTGGCAGATTACTGTTTGATATTCAGCTGTGAATGGTACAGTTTCTTAGAGTTAAAATTAGGAAAAAAATATATATCTTAAATTTTTTGAGATATCGTATTTTCAATTCTTGTCTACTTGACCAATAAAATTGTGCCATTTTGTAGCATCTCAGTATCACAATAAACGTGACAATGGTAGACTGAAATAACCAAACTCTTTATATTAGTTTCATTTTAATGTTTGTTATATTATAGGATTTGATTTATATAACTATAAAGGTTTATCACACCGAGTGACCAGTCTAACACATTTAAAAAATTCTTTATTCCTCTACTGTACAATTTAAAGAATTTTTCAAATATGTTAGACTGGTCACTCAGTGTGATAAACCCTTACATAAGACAACTTTTGTAATTATAAATCAAATACAAGATATACATAATACAAGAGTTAGAAATACAAAATAATCTAATAAACTTAATGTTTATTATTATTTTTTGCCCAAGCAATGCTGGGCTCATTCGTTAGTTTTTAATAAATCTTAGCTATTTAAAATTTTAAGCAATGAAGCATGCCTAAAATTATTTGAATCATGTCAGATGATTTAAGTAAGTTCACTGCTTGTCTGAGAAAATATCACTGTCTCATGACTACATGTAAAAAGACGTCTACGGTCTTTGGCTAGCCATCTGTAGTAACCTAATCTGTGCATCTATACTTATTTTTATTGTAAATTTTTGAAAACTTATTATTTGTTTAAGGTGATACAATAGACCCCTTATAGAAGAAAATACTCAAAGTTTGTCCTATTATATTGAACTATAATCTACATTAACCAAGATAAACAATTGATCTTTTGTCCATTAATATTGTTAAAATATTTCAAAAGTCAACATTTAAAAAAGCAATCAATGTAAACAACAATAACAAATATATAAATTAATACTTACTTTAAATAGAGGCATTTTCCTCAATAATTCATCCATAAGGCAAAAACTATCTTGTGATGACTGAGTATGAATTTTCAACATTCTTCTAGCTTCATCTAATTTTCCATTTAATATATNCCATTAATAATGAAGGAAATATATATATATATATATATATATGGTGTAAATTATTGATAAAATTAGGAATAGCATTGTATTGTCTAAATAGATTTGCAACTTAAGATATTGATCCGCTTTCTATACTTCGCTAATTAAATATTATTGCCAAAGGATACTCTAATTATTAATTTGAGTTGATTTGATCATATTTAAATTAAGTAGTTAGTAGCGCTTGGCATTATTAATACAGAATAAATTTTATTTTTATCTCGTAATTTAACATTTATAAAAATAATATATTTAAAAACTAAAATTGAGAAAATAAACATATTTTTATAACAAAATCAACATTACAAATTAATTAACAGATTAATGCCTATTCTGAATTATTATTAAATGAATCAGAGCATAAGATAATGTTATATCATATTTCAAAGTTATATTAATGCGTTGTTCCAATTTCATACTATAAATAATATCACCAAATTTTTACAAGTGAAGCATTTACTTACTATTTTCCAAAATGATGGGTGATTTTCTGGTGTATCATAGTCCATGATTTCCGAAGAACTGTCATCATCATGGAAATGAAATCGAATCCATTGTAATAACTGCTGAAGAATAAGACCTGCAATGCTTAATTGTTAATATTTAAAGAAATAATTCCCTAAAATATTAAACAATGTATGAATTATTTAAAAAGAATAATAGATAAATTTGTTAATATAAAATTCTTATTTAAATTTACGAAAAATACAACAATATCATTTCCTGTTTACCATCAATCACAAAAACTTGTAATAACAGATGAAAATTAATTGTGTTCACAAAAAACTTTACATATTTCAGCCATCTGTGTGCCCTCTTCAGATATATATTGCTGATATAATTTTTATATTCATAATTTAAATTAATTAATTAAACACAAAATTTTTAATTTTAAAATTTTAGTATGATATGTTATTGTAGAAATTATGAACGACTTTCAGATGTTCAGTTATCTTTAAAACTGTTAATTTACAAAAATTATGTGCTTACCTGGTTGCATGATGTCAATGAACAAAATCTCACATAAATTCCAGATAAGTTCTATGTTATAAAACATTTCAAACTAAAATAAAAATAAAATAATATTTAGATGCCTTCAAAAGAAATTTTTTACATAATAATTATTTTACACTTATTGATATTGTCTTTCCACATGTCAAAACGTAAAATTCAAAATTTTAGGTTTTGATGTGTGGAAGATAATTTCATTTAAATCTAAACCAGTGGTTCCTTACAAAGTTTCTAAGGTTACAGACTTTTTTTAATAAAATATATAGTTTGGCAGACCCTTATTATCAGCTGTTACCTTTCAGTCATTAATTAATAATCACAATCTCCATGAAACTACTAATATAAAGCATAAAAATGTGTAATTACTGCCAACTAGCATGAATTAGATTTAATTAAACAAAAAACAGGTGTTTTCCTCCATTTTTAACAATCATCAGGTTTAGAACTAGTAGTATACAGTGTATATGCAAATGTATCATATTTCAAGTTTAATATAGCTTTAAATAATAATTTTAAATATTTGCTCAGTAGTAAAATAATAGCATTTTCATAAAATGGGTTTTCAGACCCCCAACAAATATCTCAGGGACACTCAGGAATCCACAGACCACAGTTTTGAAACAGCTGATCAAAACCAATAAAAATTTAATAAAACAGTCTTAAATTTTAACANTTAAACACAAAATTTTTAATTTTAAAATTTTAGTATGATATGTTATTGTAGAAATTATGAACGACTTTCAGATGTTCAGTTATCTTTAAAACTGTTAATTTACAAAAATTATGTGCTTACCTGGTTGCATGATGTCAATGAACAAAATCTCACATAAATTCCAGATAAGTTCTATGTTATAAAACATTTCAAACTAAAATAAAAATAAAATAATATTTAGATGCCTTCAAAAGAAATTTTTTACATAATAATTATTTTACACTTATTGATATTGTCTTTCCACATGTCAAAACGTAAAATTCAAAATTTTAGGTTTTGATGTGTGGAAGATAATTTCATTTAAATCTAAACCAGTGGTTCCTTACAAAGTTTCTAAGGTTACAGACTTTTTTTAATAAAATATATAGTTTGGCAGACCCTTATTATCAGCTGTTACCTTTCAGTCATTAATTAATAATCACAATCTCCATGAAACTACTAATATAAAGCATAAAAATGTGTAATTACTGCCAACTAGCATGAATTAGATTTAATTAAACAAAAAACAGGTGTTTTCCTCCATTTTTAACAATCATCAGGTTTAGAACTAGTAGTATACAGTGTATATGCAAATGTATCATATTTCAAGTTTAATATAGCTTTAAATAATAATTTTAAATATTTGCTCAGTAGTAAAATAATAGCATTTTCATAAAATGGGTTTTCAGACCCCCAACAAATATCTCAGGGACACTCAGGAATCCACAGACCACAGTTTTGAAACAGCTGATCAAAACCAATAAAAATTTAATAAAACAGTCTTAAATTTTAACAACTTAATACATTAATAATATATTAATTTTTAACTTTTTCATATTTTGCAGAATAACTTTAACTCCATCTTCAGAAATACAATAATTACTCAATAACTAGAATTATAATACAGTACAAGACCAAATATCCTAGAAGCTTGGGATCAGAAGAGGTCTGGATTTCTGGATTTTTCCAATTTTGTAGATACGCAATAAATATATATTTAAAATATAAAATAAATAATGGAAAGTAAAGAACAAAACCGTTTTAACACATCATATAGCAGCATTCACACTGGAAATGGCATCTTGTCAAGTGAACATCATGAAAAACAAAATGGATGCACAGTGAACTACAGCCCACCGATTCGATTCAAAACTAGCAGTTTTCTGGAAGCTGGATATTTGGTTTGGTATAGTTAAAAAAAAAAAAAACTATTTTAGCATTTTAGCATTTTTTTTTTAATTTTAAACATTTTAAAGCAGAATATGAATATATATCTTCCTTTCATTTCAAACTGATATTTTTCTGTTTTATATATATTGATGTTCATATATATGATATATATATGAGGCACACTGTCTATAACAGAACCCAAGGGACCAAACAACTTTTCTGTAGTAGACAGAATTTCACTATATACAGGTTATCTACTATAGGTATCCCTCAATTAATGCAATTAATAAATTTCTCGATGTTACCATGTATATCAAAATCATTCTTTAATTCTATTAATTTAATCTGAAAATTAAAGAATAAATGGATTCAAGGAATTAAATAAAATTAGAAAATAAAAAAATAAACATTATTTATTATATTAAAATTGTTTAAGTATAGTTAAATTTAAACATTGTTTCAGACATTCTTTTTAATTCAATACTTGGATGTTTCTGAAAATTAATCATTGTAAACAAAATGAATCCAATAGAAAAAGCCATGGTAAACACAATTTCCAATGTCTCTCTATGTAGTATATTTTCATTAAAAATATTTTGTTATTTTCACTTTGAATAGATTTTAACAGATAACATTTTTCAGATATAACTTATTTATTGAATATTTGATTTCAAATCTGACTGTACTGTTGGATTCAGCATTGAAAATTCCTTAAAATAGCATGCACAAGCTATAGGTTGCCATTTGTTATTTTAAATTTACAACTTTTTTGACCTTTAAAGTTCAAATGTTGAATTACTAAGACATCATAAAAAAGGAAGTTTCTAGATCTATTAGTATACCTAGTTTTCAACTTTTATATCTATTAGGGCCAATGATATAAGCATGACACAGCGTTTATGAAATACACTACACATATGAAATGATATCAGTATTTTATAATAATGATATCAAGAAAATAACAACNAACAATTATGTTCACTTTTATAACCAGAATTTAGCTGCAACATGAGTGCTTATGCAAAGAAAACTGCTTTTTCATTTTTCACACAGATTTACAAATCCCATTTTTTTAAGTTGAGAAAATTACAACTAAAAAACTTCATTAAACATCTTCTTTTAGAAGTCAGTTTCTCAATGATAATTTTTGTTCTATTAAAAATCTATAAACCATATAAATTTATGATTTTAGATTAACTCAATGCATGCAAAATGTTGGCTACATGTTTAGATTGAAACATAACAACAACATAACACTTGTTCTAATTTGAGAAATAAATATATTAAGATATACTAAATTATTATTAATTTATAAAAAATATCTACAGAAAATTAAACATTTGAAAACATGAAATGAATTTCAATCAATTTACCTGTGACTTTTGATAGATTACAAATACATTCTGTTAAGATAGATCTGTATTTATGGCTAATTTTGATCAATCTGAAAATAAAGTAGTATAATAAATAAAATATCATAACTGTATCAAGTATAGTCAACTCCCTTAAACTGCCCCTCCATGTACTGCCACCTCAGGTTTTCTGCCAAAAACAATTTGTTCCATAGTAAATCAGTATTATGAACTACTCACCTTATTTTCTACCATAATCTGAAAACCAATGGCAGCAGTTTAAAGGGGTTGACCATAATTTTTAAATTATTATTGTTACAAGACAATAAGGGATCACTCATGTTCATTCCTTACTAAATAATTTGTAACATATAAAATAATTACAATACATGAAGTGTAACAACAGATATTTATTATAATTATAAATTCTGTAGCAAAGATGTTGTAAATGGAATATATAAAATAAGTTACATTCTTCTTTATATATGTATTAAATTTTCAATGTGTTTTTTCCAACAGTCTATTAATATTTTACTAAGTGATTTTGTAGTTTAGCTCATTAATATCAGGCTTTCCCACACAAAATATCATTTTAAACTCTATGCATGTCAAATGTATCATTGTGGTTTTCAAACCACTTGGCAACCAAATGCACATTTCTATAATGCTGGAAACCCATAACATATGCATTCTAATGCTCTACAAGTTCAAACTCAGATTCAAAGGGGTCAAAGGTAGCCAAGGCCATGGAGTTGGAAGTAAATTCGTTGCTAGAGGAGTCAGAATTGATAAAAATGGACTGACTTCAATTTTTTATTATGTTCAGTTCTTTATATTAAGTT
Organism: Centruroides sculpturatus; assembly: GCF_000671375.1. Classification (NCBI taxonomy): domain Eukaryota; kingdom Metazoa; phylum Arthropoda; class Arachnida; order Scorpiones; family Buthidae; genus Centruroides; species Centruroides sculpturatus. The sequence continues at coordinate 529,204 of NW_019384354.1, read as the reverse complement.
CTTAATAAAAGCACTAATTTAATCTCTATCTTGTATTACAGGATGCTCCTGTAATACAAGACCTTAATTTATGATGATCCCTAATTTCATGATCTTTGATCACTAATTACTGCTGATTTTTTTTACAGAAATTTATATTTGAAAACATTCTGTGTTAGTTAGTTGTAAATTTTTATCATCAAAAGATCCATGTAAAATGGTTAATAAGACTTGGTTTAAATCTAGTGTTTTTTGAATACTTTACTACAGCCACAAATAGAAAACATTTTGTCTCTCAACATGTGGTTGAAAATGATGATAATGACAATAATGAAAAACTGTGAAAAAAAATAAGTACTGTACTTTGAATAGGAATGCCTAATGATTCACTTGGTAGTAGAAAAATTCCTTTATGGATTAATATAAACAAAGTATATTTTAAATTATTACTTAGAAAAAGAAGTCTGAGTCAAAGTTGGGACTTGGTCTACTGACTCCATACTACAGTCCTGGAGGCAGCCACAAACTTTTGCAAGGACTTTAGTGAGGCAACCATAACAGCTTAAATATATATATACTTAAAGCAAATGGATGATTATTAAAAACCACGTGAAATTTCTTAATTTAATATCTTTAATACTAAGATTTAGAAAATCAGGTGGTCGTTTAATAGGAAATGTACAACTAATCACTTTGTTATTGGTGAAATGTTGCAGAAACTGCTGTATACAGCATCCAATATGTGAAGGCATCAATCTTACATGAAAGTGGTTAACTCAAGACATTGTCACTGTTAAAGTTGGAATGTGACAAAAGTCTTGAGCATCTCTCAATATCTCCGAGCTCAATGAGCATGTCATAGACTCATTGAGACTAGCTTCTTTGAAGAAGAATAGTCCAAGGATATAGGTGGCTATAAATCCATACCAGACTAACTTTAGGTGAATGCAGTGGAATCTGCTGGAAACATGAGTGTTTTCTGGGGTCCAAATGTGACAGTGTATTTATTGTTCCACTGAGGTAAAAATGTATCTCATCCCTCCATAAGATCTTCCATAGTGTACCTAGGAAAGATCTTGTGGAGTAGATGTGGGTACAACACATCTACTTTCATTTTGGCAAGGATTGCCAATGCAAAAACCATTTAGTCTTTCCTGTCAGCAGCAAGCTGAGGGTTGCAGCTGATCTTATAAAGATAGCAATGCACCAACTTTCTCAGTATTATTCAAATTGTGCCACATGATACACTCAACTACCATAACACTGCATAAGCAATGTTTGTCTCAACTCAACAGCAGTTGCACTAACTTCCTGAACATATGATGTGATAAGATTATTCTGTCAACCAGGATGAACTCCCAGATGTCAAGTTTCCTCAAATTGAATATGAACATTCTCCTGAGAGCTTGTGCAGTCAATGGCTCTCAGCATAAATTTTTACAATAGTGAAATTCATAGAATTGCAGTTGTTTTCATAAAACAGATAGACAGGAAATGTTCATTCTAACATGATGATAGCCATTGCAGCTGATATGAATAACATTCAACAATTATGTTCACTTTTATAACCAGAATTTAGCTGCAACATGAGTGCTTATGCAAAGAAAACTGCTTTTTCATTTTTCACACAGATTTACAAATCCCATTTTTTTAAGTTGAGAAAATTACAACTAAAAAACTTCATTAAACATCTTCTTTTAGAAGTCAGTTTCTCAATGATAATTTTTGTTCTATTAAAAATCTATAAACCATATAAATTTATGATTTTAGATTAACTCAATGCATGCAAAATGTTGGCTACATGTTTAGATTGAAACATAACAACAACATAACACTTGTTCTAATTTGAGAAATAAATATATTAAGATATACTAAATTATTATTAATTTATAAAAAATATCTACAGAAAATTAAACATTTGAAAACATGAAATGAATTTCAATCAATTTACCTGTGACTTTTGATAGATTACAAATACATTCTGTTAAGATAGATCTGTATTTATGGCTAATTTTGATCAATCTGAAAATAAAGTAGTATAATAAATAAAATATCATAACTGTATCAAGTATAGTCAACTCCCTTAAACTGCCCCTCCATGTACTGCCACCTCAGGTTTTCTGCCAAAAACAATTTGTTCCATAGTAAATCAGTATTATGAACTACTCACCTTATTTTCTACCATAATCTGAAAACCAATGGCAGCAGTTTAAAGGGGTTGACCATAATTTTTAAATTATTATTGTTACAAGACAATAAGGGATCACTCATGTTCATTCCTTACTAAATAATTTGTAACATATAAAATAATTACAATACATGAAGTGTAACAACAGATATTTATTATAATTATAAATTCTGTAGCAAAGATGTTGTAAATGGAATATATAAAATAAGTTACATTCTTCTTTATATATGTATTAAATTTTCAATGTGTTTTTTCCAACAGTCTATTAATATTTTACTAAGTGATTTTGTAGTTTAGCTCATTAATATCAGGCTTTCCCACACAAAATATCATTTTAAACTCTATGCATGTCAAATGTATCATTGTGGTTTTCAAACCACTTGGCAACCAAATGCACATTTCTATAATGCTGGAAACCCATAACATATGCATTCTAATGCTCTACAAGTTCAAACTCAGATTCAAAGGGGTCAAAGGTAGCCAAGGCCATGGAGTTGGAAGTAAATTCGTTGCTAGAGGAGTCAGAATTGATAAAAATGGACTGACTTCAATTTTTTATTATGTACAGTTCTTTATATTAAGTTCTTAATAAAAGCACTAATTTAATCTCTATCTTGTATTACAGGATGCTCCTGTAATGCAAGACCTTAATTTATGATGATCCCTAATTTCATGATCTTTGATCACTAATTACTGCTGATTTTTTTTACAGAAATTTATATTTGAAAACATTCTGTGTTAGTTAGTTGTAAATTTTTATCATCAAAAGATCCATGTAAAATGGTTAATAAGACTTGGTTTAAATCTAGTGTTTTTTGAATACTTTACTACAGCCACAAATAGAAAACATTTTGTCTCTCAACATGTGGTTGAAAATGATGATAATGACAATAATGAAAAACTGTGAAAAAAAATAAGTACTGTACTTTGAATAGGAATGCCTAATGATTCACTTGGTAGTAGAAAAATTCCTTTATGGATTAATATAAACAAAGTATATTTTAAATTATTACTTAGAAAAAGAAGTCTGAGTCAAAGTTGGGACTTGGTCTACTGACTCCATACTACAGTCCTGGAGGCAGCCACAAACTTTTGCAAGGACTTTAGTGAGGCAACCATAACAGCTTGTACCACACAACAATAGTTTGAGAAATCCTACAGCAGAGATCAACCTGGAAAATGAACCCATGGAAAGCTACCATTTGCTGTTTTGAACATTGCTTTAAAAGATGTGGAAGTGGACTCCAAGTAAACCATGGAAATGATGGACCAGGCTACCAATGAATTTTATGACCATTTCCAGAGATCTGGCAAGCCCATAGACAAAAAAGAGAAACCAACGTTTCACAGGAGTTGATACCACACCAGTAGAACTGGCATAAAATGACATTTTATGTGGAACAATCTAATAATATACAGTAGAGCATCGTTTATCCAAATAAATTGGGAATTGGGGTTGTTCAGATAACTTATTTTTCGGATAATCAATTATGTACGAAAAAATATGTTAACCCATCCCATGTTAAAATTTTTCTCCATTGCGTGTTGCTTCACGTTGAATTTTTGTCTATGTTAAGCCTAACGTAAACTTTTTAAAATAATAATCGTGGCTATTGTATCGTTAAAAATTATTTCTTTATTTTTTACAAACAAAATAAATATATTGAAAAATATAAAAACAAAAAAAATTATACTTTAGAAGTTAATCCAATATCAAAAACATTCGATTCACAACACACAGTCCTCAGAAAAACACCACACAAAAGTGCCAGTGCTGCCAGCTAAAACACACACACACACACATACACACACACACCAACAAAAAAAAATATTGGAGTAGCCCAAGATATAGCCAAAGATTGCAGCGCCACAGCACTAGCAACAATTTAAATTTGCTGACTGGAATGCTTTCGGTTAACTGACGTTTCGGATAACCAGCTTTCGGATAAACGACGCTCTACTGTACTCAGTTCATTAATTAAAATTATTTAATGCTTTAATACAATTTCATTTAATTTATACTTATTTATTTTCAAAGTCAACAAATGAAAAAGTTTTGATAAATATATGTCAATTGTATAAAATCCATTACAGAATTCCTAAGTATATTTTTTATATTAAAAAACACAAAAAAACTACTTTTTGTTTCTATATCAATATAATAATTTATCAAAATTATTAGTTTATTTTACGTATTTAACTAATTTATTAGACAATATAGTCATTATTGATCAAATGCCATTCTGGATTAATGATAGAGAACGTGTTCATCTGTTTAAAATATTAAAGATTAAATCATTTAAATTAATGAGTCATTCATTTTAATCAATAAAAACAAATGGCACACTGGAGGCAGAAAGTCTTTGACTAAACATAGTAGAAATCTAAGTTTAAAAAAAATGTTCCAACAGTTGAAAAATTTTAATATTTAACTGATGTATTGATACATAATTAGTAAATTATATTATTAAATGAACATAACAAATCTGTAGTTATATTAGTTATTTTATAAAATAATTTTAAATACAAAGCAAGCAATTATTTATTGTGACATCATCACAATGCCAGACTGCAATTTTTAATTTATTTAAAATATATTCTCTCCACCTCAAATTAGTATTGGCTTGCCCCTGTACATCATACTTTTCCTTTAACAATAGAGTCATGCTGGTCATTTATCTAACACCTTTAAGAAGAAAATTTTTGAACTGAAATAACATGACTTCTGGCTTCCACCAGAAGTTCATATATAGTTAATCAGGCCTCCTATCCCTAAGTTTTCCATATCTGTCTCATCTTTCATCTAACTCTGTTCTCAAAATTAAGGAAAAACAGACAGGCAGACGACAGTGAGCATTTATAGGTCTACAATTTTTTTCAAATTGCAGTCCAATCATATTATTTTGAATTTCAATTAAGTTATTTCTTAAATAAATTACTAAGCAGAATTAATTGTAAGCAAAGTTTAATATCCAGCAAAGATTTATTTTCAATTATTATTAAACTAAAAACAATTTGTATACAAAGATCAGTTCTGCAACAAGCTTCCAAAAAATATAAATATTGAAAATTAATTAGTCATTAAATTAAATATTATATCAATAGTTTCAATTTGCTGTTACAGACATCATCAGATTCAAATATGCATTCTAGAACATTGTTACAAGTGTTAAAGTCTCATGAAATCAAAAAAATTAAAATTTAAAAGTAACAAAAATTAACTTCAAATACAAAATTATTTAATTTGATTTCAGAAGATTTCAATGCTTGTAACAATATTCAAGAATTTATATTTAAACCAGATGACTACTGAAAGCAGTTGAAAACATTTGTTTTATTATAACCTTCCATGGATTTTAAAGGTTTAGCTTACAATTATTTCTAACATTCAGTTGTGTATATATTTTATCATTATCAAAATTTTTATAATAATAATTATAAAAGGAAATTACTGTTCTTTCTTTTCATTGTTACTTTCTTGCTGAGAGAGAACTTGTAAATTTAAAAAGAGACCTAAAAAGATAAATATTGATAATGAATAAAAATACACAAATATTATTAAATTACCATTAATTCATGAAATTACAACTGAAAGATATTCATAATAAATAAGTTTTCTATATAAGATTAGTTGCAAAATGACACAAACACTATGCTTTTGAGTTTACTTTTACAAAAAATACATAACTAAGTTAAGGTACAAGCTTAATTTTTATAGAAAAAGGAATAACTAGCTTTTATATTCTATGCAACAGATAGTAGTTATTTCTTTTTTGTGTATATGGGAAAAAAAAACAAGAAGTTGAACTCCAGTTTGTACTGGTCTCCATTCTCATTGTACTGAGTTAATACTTTTTAGATATTTTCATGAAATTGTCCAAAACAAAATTAGTTTAAAGAGTTCTTGAGGTGTAGAGAGCTTCATTAACATGGGTTGAAAAGCAGCACTTGGAGAAAGGAAAAATTACAGATGAAGAATAAAGATTTTTAAAGATGAAGGATTATCATTTAGTGATACTTCTCTAGAGGATAATGTCATAAAGGATTGGTCATATACCATGTGCTGTGAATAACTTTTTGAAACTTGGAAAGCTATATGGAATGAAGAAGTCTTCTCTCTANCAGTCATTTGGCATAATATATGTAGTATACATAGGCTATTTTTTTTCAAGCTCAGATGGTCCACAAAACAAAGACAAGTGTAAATAACAAAATGAATTTATTACCAAAAGTTAGGTCAAATATAATTACTTTTCAACATAATCACCATGAAGATTGAAGCATTTGTCATATCTGTGAATAAGCTTTTCCATCCCCTTGTCATAGAATGTTGCCGCCAATAACTTGAGATGGGCCCTAACATTGTTTTGAAGATCGTCATTAGTCTCAAACCTCTGCCCTCCTAGCCACTTTTCCTGTTTAGGAAAGAGGTGAAAGTCACTCAGCGTTAAATCGGGGCTATACGCTGGGTGTTTAAAGGTGATGAAGACTTCCACTCAGCTTAAAACTTTTTAATGTGTGAAGACTTCCACCTCTTTCCTGAACTGAAAACATGGCTAACAGGGCAGAGGTTTGACACTAATGATGATCTTCAAAACAATATTGTTAAAGCCATCTCAATTCACTGGCAGCAACATTCTATGATAAGGGGATGGAAAAGCTCATCCACAGATATGACAAATGCCTCAATCTTCATGGTGATTATGTCGAAAAGTTTGTACCTAACCATATTTGTACCTAACTTTTGGTAATAAATTCATTTTGTTATTTACACTTGTCTTTTTTTTTATGGACCATCAGAGCTTGAAAAAAAAGCCACCCTGGAATAAATTATTTCTTAATGTTTCAAAAATTATATTTGCAGTTGTATTAATAAAACTATACTCAAAAACATAGTGATCATATCATTTTGCAACTAATCTTATAAATCTTATAAACAGTGAATATGAGAGATCAACAACAAAAAAAAATCATTCACAAATTAACCTATTTAACTATTCTATTAATGAAACTCAGACTTAAAGAAAATACAAAAATACTTTTGATCCATTGAAAAAGATACACAAAAAATATTTATTTAAAATTTTAATCTTTTAATGTGAATCAAATCAATTACCAACTTAAAGTTTAAATCACTGGATTACTTTCAGATTATGTATTTATTGTGTTATAAAAATAAGAAAGGAAGAGAATTGAAATATGTCCTGTATTCTCAACTAATAAAGTTCTGTTTAACTGAAATACTGCATTGTCTGATATAAATTTTAAATAGTACTTTGTCGACAAAGATTGGAAAATATAGTATAGTATACCTTACCTCAGATTATTAAGACACATTTATTTCAGTTTTCTTCCATTTTGTATTATTAATGTAAATTCTATTGAAGGTTAGAAAATGCATAACTTTAATCTTTAAGCCCAATTTTAAAAATTATTAACTAAATTAGTCTTTATATAGTCCAAAAATAACATAGCAATTTAGGCTTATATTTTCTATGAAAATTATTTTTAAAATAACAGAAATTTTTAAAAAATTTCATGATGTAATCAAAACTCTTAAAAGTTGACAATGTATTAACATAAAGTATAAAAAATAAAACCATTATGTGCAATACTAACAATCAATCATTATAAATAAGAGGAAAAATTTAAATAAAATATGTTTTTTTACCATCATAAAATTAATTTATTGTATAATAACGGAAGGAAACAAATTTAAAAATAATAAATTTGAGTATTAAAAAAATTATTTCTAACCATGTGATTCATTCACTAATTTTCTTGTAATGGAATTATATGTTGATGTATTCTGCAAAACAGGACTATCATCTGAAAAAAAATTAAGTTTTAACTTCAATCCTAGAACCATATTTTTTAAATATTATAATTATTTGAAAAATAAATAGAAATTTTTTTATAATACATTAATTAATAATTTTTCAAATTTATGTAAATAAATAAACAAGTTAATCTCAAATTAAATAAATAAATCTCTCATAAATCAGATAAATTTTGCACTGATGATATGCGATTTGATTATGTAAGATTAATAATAACAGAAAGAATAGCTAATGCATTATATTCTCATATTTTATAAAATAATCAAGAAATAAGTTAATTAATGTATAAGAGAAAAATTTATTTTCTGTAGGGGCTCGAGTACTGCAACAAAGTTCTATTTATAAATAGTATGGCTAAGGATGAAGCTTTAGTTTATTTAAAGGGAAAATTTAATATATTTCTATATTATAGAAATTTTTGGTATTCCTGATTGAAGAAAATAACTCATAAAAGTGATAGAACTTTCACTTGTATGGATAATTTTAGGAAACAATTTTGAATTTAGAATTTCATTTAGATTCACTTGGAATATCTGTTTCTCTCATTCAGAGTAGTTTAAAATCTTCCAAGTTTACTGACTGATTTTAACATTTCTAAAATGTGTTATGAACAATTAAACACTTTTGTAGGAAAAATAATTTAATTATAACTGCTTTTTTACATGACAATACATGATGATGATGATGAAAATGAAAATTTTTCATGAAAAATTAAGATTTTTTTCTGATCAGTTAGATGTAAATAATGTTGAGATTAATAAGAGTTACAAAGTAGACCATCTCTTCATGCATAATTTATGATTAAGTTTTTTGTACTTTATTTAATTATAGAAATAAAGTTTTGTTAAAAAGCTAATTAAAGGAGTTGAAAGGAACAAAGATTTATCTCATCATTATTTTCTTTGTTTAATTAAATTAGATCTATTTTATATCAGTGCTAATGACAAAAAACAAAAAAAAGAAAAAAATAAATAAAACTTATTTTTAGTTGATGATAATTTATGATGAGAGGAATAATGACTAATAAATCCTGATGAATTTTTTCTAGAATTCATTTACCGACATAAAATTGTGCATGCTTATTAAATAAATCTAATTGTTTTTAGAGAATTGTTAACAAGGTAATATTTTATATCTAAGTTAAATTATTATTCTCCACAGTTCTAAATTAAAGAATTTACATGGTTTGAACATGGTTTGAATGATTTCTTCATAACTTCATCCTTTCCATCATATAAATTTTTTCTGCATTATTTACATACATGTCTACATTCTTTCTGTTACAATTTTTGGATTTATTGATACTTGCTTTCAGGGCTGAAGGAACAATTTCTGGCTCTTTCCAAAATGAAAAACATCCCGCTCCTGGATAAACCTTACTTGTATTCTGAACAAACAGGTCAAAACATTCTCCTGGTTTTTTCCTTTTGCTCACAACAGTCTTGCCGATTTCAACAATCTTTCCAGGTCCACCAAATTTCATTTGGATCAAATTAGATTATGAAACCATCATAATGTGTCATATGAAATTCATCCAGTCAAAAGCTGTTTGACTACTCATGCCCACAGCCAAACAAATCATGCTCAATATACATCCTATGCAAATTAGATGTCAAATAAACAAAACAATAGTTCTGCAGGAAATTTTCCCAAATTTACGTTTAAAAATTCCTTCAAATAACAAACTGTTCATTTTGCATTTATGACATCTAAAAGAAACAGAATCACGATCTTTTCAATAAATTAATTTATGACGACCATCACATTTTGAACAGTCTGCATCTACAGGTTGCAAACCAAACTTTATTTCAAACTTAATATCTGATGAAATTCTCTTATCAACATCAATTTCAGAAAATTCTGATTCTAAATTATGAAAAAAAAAAATTCCTTGAAGTACACTTTTGCCAAGAAAACTGTCAATATTTTCCTAAAGCCACCATTACAACAATAAAAGAGGAAATATCAAATATAAACTTTGAAAAAATATGATTCACACAACAATATATAACTGTTTGAAACTAAATAATTAATTTACTCTTAACAAAGTTATAAAATGTTAAGGAATTAATCTAGAAACCAAATAATGTTAGATATCTTGTAAAATACAGAGAGCAACATCTAGATTACCTTTCTAGGCACATATGTTGAGATTCTGAAAGTATTGCCATAAGGGCTACCTAAACGCAACTCTGCCCAAAAGCCTTTATTGTTCTATAACAAAAAGGACTAGAAGACAATATTTCATACTTAATGTGTGACTGACTAGATATAACTAGAACTGATATTTATAATATATGTATTTCTATGAAGACATTTCTTCATATTAGATAAATGTATTTATTAATAGGTTACTAAATTACAAATTTTGGATTTAATTCAAAAGTAATAACATTATTATAGAAATTATAAAAAAAATTCAAGTACTAAAAACTGGGTATACATAAATAAGCAATACACATAGAGCAAATATCCAGAAAGAAAACATAAAGCTACATTAAGGTAAACATGTTCATCCATTTAAATGGTCATCATCAGGCTAACTTTTACCTTCTACAGTATTGGGATTAAATCCAGACAGAGAACCCAAAAATTTTTCACGGGCAGTCTGTCCTGGATACAGCAGGCCTTCTACTTTACCACTCAGTCATCTATTGTGGGCCTGGCCAAACCCACAATGGGTATGATTAAAAAGATTGTTAGTTTCTGAAACACAGAAAGAGGAAAAAAATGATCTGTTTCCTTCTGTTCATGATGTAGGAAAAACTGAAAATCTTGACAGTTTATCATTAGTCCCCAGAAGAGCTAAAATATTGCCCAATTTTAATTGTTATTGAACTGATCAGTGTATATTGTACATAAATCAACTGCTAGAATATAATCTTGCTACATTTTCTTCAGAGGAAAAAATGGATGCCATTCATTTACAGTATCAATTATTTATATCATCAAATGCAGGAACAGATATTTCATAAATGAAAATACCATATATAATCAGTATCAGTGACTATTTTTAAGAGTAAAATTTAAGTTACTAGTTAATATTAATGAAAAAATTAATAAGTGGAATGCAAAGGTTTAGCAATAACAATGAAAAGTTATTCATAAATGTTTTGAATCAGTTGAATTAGTTGAATGTTTTGAATCAGTTGAATTAGTTGAATGTTTTGAAAAAGTTAAATCAGATTCAATTTTTCAGAAATAAAATTCAAAAATACAAAATTTAAAATAGAACATGTTTGGTAGAAGTTATTTTCATGTACTTTACATGTGTATAAACATATTAGTGAATGACAAAAAGTAAACTCAGGGCCAGACTGGTTGGCCAGATCCCTCATCAACTTTGCGTCGTGTCAGCACTGGAACCTGGACTGTTGGCATTACCCAGACTCCAGAACGAGGACTTGGCCAACATCAGAGACCAAAAAAGTAAGAAGTAGCTTCGTCAACACCGAGCCACCCGCCACCACATATCCGAGACTCCCAACTAATAGGCAAACATTTTCAACCATTTGAATGCTAGAATGGAAAATAAACACTGCTGATTGATCAAACATTATCTGATTAACCTTACAGTATATTCTAGTATTTATGTGGCCTTTTGCGGTAGGTAATCCTTCTGGGCCCTGACTGCCCGAAGGCAGTTAATTACACCCAGCAACAATCTGTCATAGATAACACTTGGCATCGGAAGGGAAATGTAGTGCTATGTCAATGCAAAGTCAAAGTGGGATCCAGCCAGTCAGTCCAGCCCTGTAACCATTACTGTTAAGTATTAATGAATTTTAAACTTTGTCAAATTCTTAAATGTGATATATCATCAGTGAATAATTTACATTTATTTTACCATAACTAAAATATAAAGTTAGTATACTAATAACTTTTACTAATTCAAATGATAAATTCCTATTTGATAAATAAAAGCCAAATTAGAAATATTTTAAATTGTATTTCAGTGTGCAAACATCTCAGATATTACTTTTTAAAATATTATACGAAATAAACATTCTTCAAAGATACCAAAATTCAAAACAAATAAATACTTACCCACATGGTTCTACCCTCCCGCCGAATCGACATGTTTACCACTTGAAAGCAACGTTGCCAGATGTTTTTAGTGTTTGTAGCCAAAAATTTTCTTAAAAAGTAGCCCAAAAGTAGCCAACTCAAAAATAATTCCTTTTTAATAATCCGCTATTTTACGATAAAATAAAAAAAAGCACACCATTCGTGCTTTTCCAGCAATAACTTTAATCACAATAAATGTTTTCGGCCAATTTACAGGATTTTAAACTGATCGGAAATAAGGAACGCAAGACTCAAAATACTGTACATCATTTACTATGCCGAGAACACTCATTTCATCTGCAAAATATCTACTTTGCACATATAAAAAAGACAGACTACAATAAATTAATTTTTCTATGTAATATTCTTAATAGTTATTAATTTGCTTATTACAAAGGATTTATCAAACTACAACTATTTAATTAATTTGAAAGTTGACTAATAGGTTTCTTTATTAAGCCAATACAGTGGCGTAGCGTGGGTGTCAGCCGCCTGGGGCGGCGGAAAATTTCGTCGCCCTCTTATTTAGGTATCTCAATTTAAAACACTAAAATTCAGTTTCGTCACAGAATAAGTAAAGAAAAATTCCGTGCTCATTTCAATCGGTCCGAATCGTAGGTGCGACAAAAATATGANTTTGTATACAAAGATCAGTTCTGCAACAAGCTTCCAAAAAATATAAATATTGAAAATTAATTAGTCATTAAATTAAATATTATATCAATAGTTTCAATTTGCTGTTACAGACATCATCAGATTCAAATATGCATTCTAGAACATTGTTACAAGTGTTAAAGTCTCATGAAATCAAAAAAATTAAAATTTAAAAGTAACAAAAATTAACTTCAAATACAAAATTATTTAATTTGATTTCAGAAGATTTCAATGCTTGTAACAATATTCAAGAATTTATATTTAAACCAGATGACTACTGAAAGCAGTTGAAAACATTTGTTTTATTATAACCTTCCATGGATTTTAAAGGTTTAGCTTACAATTATTTCTAACATTCAGTTGTGTATATATTTTATCATTATCAAAATTTTTATAATAATAATTATAAAAGGAAATTACTGTTCTTTCTTTTCATTGTTACTTTCTTGCTGAGAGAGAACTTGTAAATTTAAAAAGAGACCTAAAAAGATAAATATTGATAATGAATAAAAATACACAAATATTATTAAATTACCATTAATTCATGAAATTACAACTGAAAGATATTCATAATAAATAAGTTTTCTATATAAGATTAGTTGCAAAATGACACAAACACTATGCTTTTGAGTTTACTTTTACAAAAAATACATAACTAAGTTAAGGTACAAGCTTAATTTTTATAGAAAAAGGAATAACTAGCTTTTATATTCTATGCAACAGATAGTAGTTATTTCTTTTTTGTGTATATGGGAAAAAAAAACAAGAAGTTGAACTCCAGTTTGTACTGGTCTCCATTCTCATTGTACTGAGTTAATACTTTTTAGATATTTTCATGAAATTGTCCAAAACAAAATTAGTTTAAAGAGTTCTTGAGGTGTAGAGAGCTTCATTAACATGGGTTGAAAAGCAGCACTTGGAGAAAGGAAAAATTACAGATGAAGAATAAAGATTTTTAAAGATGAAGGATTATCATTTAGTGATACTTCTCTAGAGGATAATGTCATAAAGGATTGGTCATATACCATGTGCTGTGAATAACTTTTTGAAACTTGGAAAGCTATATGGAATGAAGAAGTCTTCTCTCTAGTAGACCAAGAAAGCTTACACTTAGACAAGAGAACAAAGTTAAGAAAACTTAATTCGGGGGAAGAACCATAACAACCTAGACTTACAGAACAACACAAATACAGAAGAGTGACCAGGGCAAAAGATTACATATTTTAGAAGAGTTATCTTTAGTGATGAGAAAAAATTCCTGATTTGGCATTTTATTGGCATGATCTTAGAAAAGAGGAACAGATCTCCAAGCAATATCAGGGAGGAAGATCAGTGGTGGTCTGGGATGGCTTTGGTTACCCTGGTAAAACATATCCCACATTCCTAGTCAATATTGGAATGGTTATTGGAAAATGGAGTTTATGTTATGGAATGGTCAACCAATTCACTGAACTTAAATCTTATGGTGAATTTCTGGAGAATTTTGGGCAGAATTATGTATGCCAGTGATAAACAGTACAATAATATTGAATAACTGAAAAAGTTAATTAATTATCTCTGCATTGGAGGAAATTGACTTCTCTGTGTTGCAGAAGCTTGTGGAAAGCATTTATAATCAAGTATTTAAGGTTGTTTTGAAAAATGATTTATTTACTGGATATTAAAAGGGAGTATCCATAATATTTTGCAAAATAATAGATGTTTTTGTTTTTCTTTTACACTTTACAGAAAAAATAACTGCTACTTATTACATGTAGTATATATGTTACTGTGAAAGACCGAAATTAAAGAATGTCGATATTCTCCGGTGAATGTTGACACACAAAATACGCCGGTGAAAGACCAAATATTCGGTTATATTATTATACATTCAAACAATCACAGGTGTATGTCGACAAGCACAGATAAGCTTTGGTGGAGGTCGAAATGACACCTGAGAAGCCGATGTCAACAGAGAGGCGACAGTCTGTCGCCAAATCCTTTGTGGGTAGCCAAAGGTAGGACAAGATCGTACCTCTTTTCCCGGCAACAGTTTGGTGGAAACCGCCCACTTTGTCACTGGATGACGTTTTTGTTCTTTTGAGCGGCTTGTCAGGTCGAGTGGTGGAGGATGAGAGGGGTTGTCGGTAAGGCGTTGGCAATATCCAAATAAAAGACACCATTAACAGATCAATTCGTAACACGTAATAACATAATCAGTTCATAATTTGTAAAGAAAAGTTACTTTCCATAGATAAGATTTCTTCTCAAGAAATATCACTGAGAGAAGCAGCTGTAGCTAATTCGAAAAGTGGAGGGCAAAGCTATACATGCTGTCATTGCAAAAGGAAGTGTTCACGAATAAATGCAGTTGTAAAAGCAAGGGATTCTTGTGCAATTCAAAGTGCCATAACCATTTAAGCTGTTGCAATAAATAAGACTGTATAAGTTAATCATATAATTTATGTGTGAGTTTATTATTGTATTATTTTCTTTAATGATTTAGAATGTACTGTTCGTTTTAAGTTCAACAGTTTACTTACATGTGCTGTTACTTAGCTTTCTCCTATTTTGACATATTAAACAGTTGCATTTTTGTCTTAACGTAATAAAAATGTTTTTATTCAACATTTACCATCAGTGCACGCTGAATGTCAACATTTGCCAGTGTAAGTGAGAAATAATGATATTTAGCAAGTATTTCGTACATACACGAAACGACTGTGTGAATGCTGACATTCTCCAGATATTGGTCATTCACAGTAACATATATATACAAACATCCCAAAACCCAATATATTAGTAAAATGCCAAATAATGCTTAATTAAATCAGGCTACTTTAGAATATTCTAAATTATTTATTAATATTTATTTAATTATAATTATTTAATTTAATAAGAGATGGCACCTAATGCCTAACTCTAGTTATTTTAAATTATTTAGAAATTAATTAAAATAATAGCAGTAAAGTAGCCTGATTTAATCCAACAGTCATTTGGCATAATATATGTAGTATACATAGGCTATTTTTTTTCAAGCTCAGATGGTCCACAAAACAAAGACAAGTGTAAATAACAAAATGAATTTATTACCAAAAGTTAGGTCAAATATAATTACTTTTCAACATAATCACCATGAAGATTGAAGCATTTGTCATATCTGTGAATAAGCTTTTCCATCCCCTTGTCATAGAATGTTGCCGCCAATAACTTGAGATGGGCCCTAACATTGTTTTGAAGATCGTCATTAGTCTCAAACCTCTGCCCTCCTAGCCACTTTTCCTGTTTAGGAAAGAGGTGAAAGTCACTCAGCGTTAAATCGGGGCTATACGCTGGGTGTTTAAAGGTGATGAAGACTTCCACTCAGCTTAAAACTTTTTAATGTGTGAAGACTTCCACCTCTTTCCTGAACTGAAAACATGGCTAACAGGGCAGAGGTTTGACACTAATGATGATCTTCAAAACAATATTGTTAAAGCCATCTCAATTCACTGGCAGCAACATTCTATGATAAGGGGATGGAAAAGCTCATCCACAGATATGACAAATGCCTCAATCTTCATGGTGATTATGTCGAAAAGTTTGTACCTAACCATATTTGTACCTAACTTTTGGTAATAAATTCATTTTGTTATTTACACTTGTCTTTTTTTTTATGGACCATCAGAGCTTGAAAAAAAAGCCACCCTGGAATAAATTATTTCTTAATGTTTCAAAAATTATATTTGCAGTTGTATTAATAAAACTATACTCAAAAACATAGTGATCATATCATTTTGCAACTAATCTTATAAATCTTATAAACAGTGAATATGAGAGATCAACAACAAAAAAAAATCATTCACAAATTAACCTATTTAACTATTCTATTAATGAAACTCAGACTTAAAGAAAATACAAAAATACTTTTGATCCATTGAAAAAGATACACAAAAAATATTTATTTAAAATTTTAATCTTTTAATGTGAATCAAATCAATTACCAACTTAAAGTTTAAATCACTGGATTACTTTCAGATTATGTATTTATTGTGTTATAAAAATAAGAAAGGAAGAGAATTGAAATATGTCCTGTATTCTCAACTAATAAAGTTCTGTTTAACTGAAATACTGCATTGTCTGATATAAATTTTAAATAGTACTTTGTCGACAAAGATTGGAAAATATAGTATAGTATACCTTACCTCAGATTATTAAGACACATTTATTTCAGTTTTCTTCCATTTTGTATTATTAATGTAAATTCTATTGAAGGTTAGAAAATGCATAACTTTAATCTTTAAGCCCAATTTTAAAAATTATTAACTAAATTAGTCTTTATATAGTCCAAAAATAACATAGCAATTTAGGCTTATATTTTCTATGAAAATTATTTTTAAAATAACAGAAATTTTTAAAAAATTTCATGATGTCATCAAAACTCTTAAAAGTTGACAATGTATTAACATAAAGTATAAAAAATAAAACCATTATGTGCAATACTAACAATCAATCATTATAAATAAGAGGAAAAATTTAAATAAAATATGTTTTTTTACCATCATAAAATTAATTTATTGTATAATAACGGAAGGAAACAAATTTAAAAATAATAAATTTGAGTATTAAAAAAATTATTTCTAACCATGTGATTCATTCACTAATTTTCTTGTAATGGAATTATATGTTGATGTATTCTGCAAAACAGGACTATCATCTGAAAAAAAATTAAGTTTTAACTTCAATCCTAGAACCATATTTTTTAAATATTATAATTATTTGAAAAATAAATAGAAATTTTTTTATAATACATTAATTAATAATTTTTCAAATTTATGTAAATAAATAAACAAGTTAATCTCAAATTAAATAAATAAATCTCTCATAAATCAGATAAATTTTGCACTGATGATATGCGATTTGATTATGTAAGATTAATAATAACAGAAAGAATAGCTAATGCATTATATTCTCATATTTTATAAAATAATCAAGAAATAAGTTAATTAATGTATAAGAGAAAAATTTATTTTCTGTAGGGGCTCGAGTACTGCAACAAAGTTCTATTTATAAATAGTATGGCTAAGGATGAAGCTTTAGTTTATTTAAAGGGAAAATTTAATATATTTCTATATTATAGAAATTTTTGGTATTCCTGATTGAAGAAAATAACTCATAAAAGTGATAGAACTTTCACTTGTATGGATAATTTTAGGAAACAATTTTGAATTTAGAATTTCATTTAGATTCACTTGGAATATCTGTTTCTCTCATTCAGAGTAGTTTAAAATCTTCCAAGTTTACTGACTGATTTTAACATTTCTAAAATGTGTTATGAACAATTAAACACTTTTGTAGGAAAAATAATTTAATTATAACTGCTTTTTTACATGACAATACATGATGATGATGATGAAAATGAAAATTTTTCATGAAAAATTAAGATTTTTTTCTGATCAGTTAGATGTAAATAATGTTGAGATTAATAAGAGTTACAAAGTAGACCATCTCTTCATGCATAATTTATGATTAAGTTTTTTGTACTTTATTTAATTATAGAAATAAAGTTTTGTTAAAAAGCTAATTAAAGGAGTTGAAAGGAACAAAGATTTATCTCATCATTATTTTCTTTGTTTAATTAAATTAGATCTATTTTATATCAGTGCTAATGACAAAAAACAAAAAAAAAGAAAAAAATAAATAAAACTTATTTTTAGTTGATGATAATTTATGATGAGAGGAATAATGACTAATAAATCCTGATGAATTTTTTCTAGAATTCATTTACCGACATAAAATTGTGCATGCTTATTAAATAAATCTAATTGTTTTTAGAGAATTGTTAACAAGGTAATATTTTATATCTAAGTTAAATTATTATTCTCCACAGTTCTAAATTAAAGAATTTACATGGTTTGAACATGGTTTGAATGATTTCTTCATAACTTCATCCTTTCCATCATATAAATTTTTTCTGCATTATTTACATACATGTCTACATTCTTTCTGTTACAATTTTTGGATTTATTGATACTTGCTTTCAGGGCTGAAGGAACAATTTCTGGCTCTTTCCAAAATGAAAAACATCCCGCTCCTGGATAAACCTTACTTGTATTCTGAACAAACAGGTCAAAACATTCTCCTGGTTTTTTCCTTTTGCTCACAACAGTCTTGCCGATTTCAACAATCTTTCCAGGTCCACCAAATTTCATTTGGATCAAATTAGATTATGAAACCATCATAATGTGTCATATGAAATTCATCCAGTCAAAAGCTGTTTGACTACTCATGCCCACAGCCAAACAAATCATGCTCAATATACATCCTATGCAAATTAGATGTCAAATAAACAAAACAATAGTTCTGCAGGAAATTTTCCCAAATTTACGTTTAAAAATTCCTTCAAATAACAAACTGTTCATTTTGCATTTATGACATCTAAAAGAAACAGAATCACGATCTTTTCAATAAATTAATTTATGACGACCATCACATTTTGAACAGTCTGCATCTACAGGTTGCAAACCAAACTTTATTTCAAACTTAATATCTGATGAAATTCTCTTATCAACATCAATTTCAGAAAATTCTGATTCTAAATTATGAAAAAAAAAAATTCCTTGAAGTACACTTTTGCCAAGAAAACTGTCAATATTTTCCTAAAGCCACCATTACAACAATAAAAGAGGAAATATCAAATATAAACTTTGAAAAAATATGATTCACACAACAATATATAACTGTTTGAAACTAAATAATTAATTTACTCTTAACAAAGTTATAAAATGTTAAGGAATTAATCTAGAAACCAAATAATGTTAGATATCTTGTAAAATACAGAGAGCAACATCTAGATTACCTTTCTAGGCACATATGTTGAGATTCTGAAAGTATTGCCATAAGGGCTACCTAAACGCAACTCTGCCCAAAAGCCTTTATTGTTCTATAACAAAAAGGACTAGAAGACAATATTTCATACTTAATGTGTGACTGACTAGATATAACTAGAACTGATATTTATAATATATGTATTTCTACAATATAATTTAAAATATGTTAAAAATTAATAAAAACTTTTAAAATTCTAGAGAATAGATTAAAATAAGTTTTCTTACTTGGATCTAGTTCTGAATGGGTGGGTGCATGATACACTAATAAATTATTTCTACTTCCCCATTCAATTAGAATATTTTCATTTAATTCTTTATCTTGAATTCCCTAAAAAAATGAAAAATTGTAATTATAATAATAACATTTTTTATTCTAGCATTAATGGAATGCTAGAATGGAAAATGAAGACTGTTGATTGATCAAACATTATATGATTAACCTTACAAAATATTCTGCAGCTATACAAAAATCTTATATAAATATACACATATAATAAAATATTAATAATACTTTGAAGTAGGTTATGAAGACATTTCTTCATATTAGATAAATGTATTTATTAATAGGTTACTAAATTACAAATTTTGGATTTAATTCAAAAGTAATAACATTATTATAGAAATTATAAAAAAAATTCAAGTACTAAAAACTGGGTATACATAAATAAGCAATACACATAGAGCAAATATCCAGAAAGAAAACATAAAGCTACATTAAGGTAAACATGTTCATCCATTTAAATGGTCATCATCAGGCTAACTTTTACCTTCTACAGTATTGGGATTAAATCCAGACAGAGAACCCAAAAATTTTTCACGGGCAGTCTGTCCTGGATACAGCAGGCCTTCTACTTTACCACTCAGTCATCTATTGTGGGCCTGGCCAAACCCACAATGGGTATGATTAAAAAGATTGTTAGTTTCTGAAACACAGAAAGAGGAAAAAATGATCTGTTTCCTTCTGTTCATGATGTAGGAAAAACTGAAAATCTTGACAGTTTATCATTAGTCCCCAGAAGAGCTAAAATATTGCCCAATTTTAATTGTTATTGAACTGATCAGTGTATATTGTACATAAATCAACTGCTAGAATATAATCTTGCTACATTTTCTTCAGAGGAAAAAATGGATGCCATTCATTTACAGTATCAATTATTTATATCATCAAATGCAGGAACAGATATTTCATAAATGAAAATACCATATATAATCAGTATCAGTGACTATTTTTAAGAGTAAAATTTAAGTTACTAGTTAATATTAATGAAAAAATTAATAAGTGGAATGCAAAGGTTTAGCAATAACAATGAAAAGTTATTCATAAATGTTTTGAATCAGTTGAATTAGTTGAATGTTTTGAAAAAGTTAAATCAGATTCAATTTTTCAGAAATAAAATTCAAAAATACAAAATTTAAAATAGAACATGTTTGGTAGAAGTTATTTTCATGTACTTTACATGTGTATAAACATATTAGTAAATGACGAAAAGTAAACTCAGGGCCAGACTGGTTGGCCAGATCCCTCATCAACTTTGCGTCGTGTCAGCACTGGAACCTGGACTGTTGGCATTACCCAGACTCCAGAACGAGGACTTGGCCAACATCAGAGACCAAAAAAGTAAGAAGTAGCTTCGTCAACACCGAGCCACCCGCCACCACATATCCGAGACTCCCAACTAATAGGCAAACATTTTCAACCATTTGAATGCTAGAATGGAAAATAAACACTGCTGATTGATCAAACATTATCTGATTAACCTTACAGTATATTCTAGTATTTATGTGGCCTTTTGCGGTAGGTAATCCTTCTGGGCCCTGACTGCCCGAAGGCAGTTAATTACACCCAGCAACAATCTGNTTGATTTTTAGATTCTTGAATATTATTGCGTATCTGGTCCAGATCTTCTTTAATAATGGTCATTTGGTTCAATATTCTAGTGTTAGAATTGTTAATTAGTTCTGAAATTTTGTTCCATAGTGTCATGCTCGCTATATCGGATATATTTTCCAATTTTCCTGGTGAAGAGGATAGCATATCCAATGACTCACCTGATAGTTGCGTCCTTGGAAGTGTCGTTTCAGAGTTCAAATTTATATTTGTCGAGGATGTTTCTGGAGAGATTCTTTCGACATGAGTATTGTAGTCTGTAATTAGCTTGGTATTAGCAGTCGAAGCAGATTCTTTCCTGTTAACTGACTTTGATCTTTGAAGTGGTGGTCGACCTCGTTTCACCGGCGAACGTTGCATATTAATTATATTATTCGACTAACCAACACTGATAATAATATTGCACAACACAAAATCAAAAAAATTAACTAGTTTTAATCTGTAGAATAAGTTCTTTGTCTGTTTTTTCCATACTGTGCATTATAGGTTATAGGCAAAGCATCGGGTTTCTGTATAGATGTTTATATGTAGATAAAGAATGCCTACATCCTACAATACAGAAAGTAGACTTCAGAAACAAATTAAAATATTAAAAACAGATATTAAATTTATTATTGAAAATAGCATTAGGAAAAGTTAAAATCATTTTTAAGCATCTTTTAAAACAGAAAAACAAAAACCAAATTGATGAAGGGTATTGATGAACCCAAAATGCACATATTAGTTTAATAAAAAATCTCAGTCAACTTTTAAAGTAAATAACGGTGGTTTGATAAGTTCTTTGGAATAGGAAAATTAATATTATTTTTTCTACTTTTTAGTATTTAAGGATTAACGCGTCTAGATTATAGTAATAAGTATTAAAACTTTATTACGGAAAAGGATATTTTAAAACATTACTTCTACAGATACTTTCAATTTTTATTTAGAAATAGATAAATTTATTTATTATAAAGGAGACAAACAAAAATTTATTTGAAAAAATATATATTTGTTTTATTTGGGTCTCTACTTAATAAAAAACGATGGAAACATTATTTAAAGTTCATTTTTATTCAAATAATATATTTATAAATAATACTGTATACAGTATAGTAAAAAATGTAGCCAAGTCAAATTTATATAGCCCAAAAAGTAGCCAATGCGCCAAATGATAATTTTTACGCCAAACTAAAAAACAAGTGTAGCCAAATCTGGCAACGTTGCTTGAAAGTTGCCAGATTCGTGTTCTTCCTTGTCACAATTTTCCCACCAAAACTAACCCAAAAATCGAAAATTCCTGAAAAGTCGTCCAATTTGTCGCAAGCCGCAAATACGTTTAAAAAGTCTCAAAAAAAGAAAAAAGTTTGCCATTTTGCAGTAAATTACCAAACCAAGCAATCTCGATCAAGTGTGCCTCACCACATTTGTATTTTTTTTAGCAAGATGGCCGAGCGGTTAATACCGCTCTGAGGAACCCGTTTGACCGAACGGTCAAAAAACCTCGAGAATTTTTCGAGGGATGATCTGTCCTGTGACTGTCGAGCCCCGTCACTCTCTAACCCGGCCGGCTCATTGTGGACTTGGTCGAACCCATAATGAGCTTGCTAAAAAGGTCTTCTTAGCGCTCGGGACGGGAACATATCCGGGACGATTGCCCCTTGAAATAGGGAGGAAAGAGTTAAAAAAAAAAGCACTAATTTCTATTTTACATAAATTTTAAGAAGAATTTAATAATTTTTATTACATTTTGCAGAAATTATGAACATTGCTTTATTCACTTGTAAATCATATGAATTTAATTTAAATTCACGTTTCTAAAATTTGATTTATTCTGGCAGGTGGCGCTGTCGTTTCCCGGAATGTCGGTGGTGCGTGCTCGGTCTGATAGGAAAGTTTACCATGCTGGAATCAAAAAGAACGTAATTCCTGCAGAAATATCGGAAAATCCAGAATTATTGGAAGCTATCAAAGTGCTACCCAGCAATTATAATTTTGAGATACCCAAGACAATCTGGCGTATTATTCAAAGTAAGTCGAAATGTGTGGCTCTTCAGATGCCAGAAGGCTTGCTGATGTTTGCTTTGGCCGTCGCAGATATCGTCGAAAAGTTTTCGAAAGCGGAGGTAGTGATACTTGGTGATGTCACATACGGTGCCTGTTGCGTCGATGATTTCACGGCTCGAGCCTTGGGAGCTGATTTTTTGGTTCATTATGGCCACAGTTGTTTAGTTCCAGTCAATGTTACTACCGATATCAAAGTTTTGTACGTGTTCGTCGACATTAAAATCGATGCCGAACATTTCTTAAAAACTATGAAACACAATTTTTCTCAAGAAACCTCATTGGCTTTATTGAGTACCATCCAGTTTGTTTCGTCTCTTCAAGCCGTGGCTGCAGAATTAAAGGAAAATTATAAAGTAACAATTCCTCAACGAAAACCTCTTTCTCCTGGAGAAGTTCTGGGTTGCACGGCACCTGTTTTGAAGGATGTCGAAGTAGTGGTATTTGTTGGCGATGGAAGATTCCATTTGGAGGCCGTGATGATTGCCAATCCTTCCGTTAAAGCTTATCGGTGAGGTTCTTATACATAGAAATATATATTTGTGTATATTTCTATGTACGTATTAGATTTGGTGGTTTTCAAATTTGGCCAACCCATACCCTTTTGGTTCCGTAAATTTATATTCCTCGCTCCATATTTTAAGGAAATTTTTTTAATATCAGTTTGTAGAACTCGTGTTCAAATATTGTTTATTCTATAAAACTGTTGAAATTAATCTGCTATTACAATTATTTTATCAATTTTTATGCAAGAACATTAAACTCCAGAGTAAATTAATAATTATCAATGATCGTCATTGATAATTATGATCATAAATACATGTAAAATGTACTTGGAGAAACTCATCTCAATGTACTTGCTGCTTAATTTTATCTCTTACTTAGATAACCTATCATTTCCAGCAGACATATGGTCAATTTTGGCAATCTTGTATTAGATTATCTGTTTTAACTAATATTATTATGATTATTTACAGTTGAGCAGTATTTCTCATTAATATACATCTGAGTGAATCTGATTGGAATCTGGATGATATAATCTATAACATGCACAGACAAGATGGTTGGATTTAATAGGTAGCCTAATTGTACCCAAGTAGGGAGAAAACATAATACAAGAAAATGTGCAAAGTTCAATAAACAATGCCAAATCAAACTTTTTTTGAAAAATTATACAGTAATTTGTTAATTATAATTTTAATATTGTAAAGAAATTTAAATGTTTTTGATATCTGAAAGTCTTTGTGATTTTGTACATTATATTAATGTAGTCAGTAAATTACTGAAGACTGCACATTGTATATTGTATTGTCTTGAAATTTTTTTGAGCCCATTTCCTATGATAATGGCAACAGTATAACCTACTAAAACTCAGTAAAACACTTCTATATAGAGTTGATCATAATAAATTATTGTACTATACTGTATATCCACTTCATTCTCCATATTGTCAAAGAAAACACCCCACTAACTTGAACTTTTATAAACTTGGATAATCTTTACCCTCTTAATCCAAATTACCAAGGGTATATTGTACTATACATGGGCTAACATAGGTGTATTGGTGTATTGGTTCTTTAGTGTTGTTTCCACAGAAGTGCAGAATGTTTTTCTGACCAGCCCAATTTGGCTTAATTGTTCAGATGCATGTTTTTATGTAATTAAGGTTCCTGATTACAGGTAAACTTGAGACTTTGAAAAAAGTAAGCCACTAGGCACACTTTTGAGAGCTTCTAATTAACATCTTTTTCATCATATTCCTAGGCACTTTTTTTGATTGAAAACTAATCCAATCCCAAACTTTTACATCTTTTTATTGAAAATTTTCTGAAGCAGAATCTAGTGTTTTTATAATTTAGGCCTAATTATTAAATCTGTTTCATCTTTGCCTATTTTAATAACAATTATTAAAATCAATTTCTTTTTTAGCTTTAATATATTTCAGTAAATCCACTGATTTGATATTGAATTAAATTTTATTAATTTACTTAAATTTTCAAAATTCCTAATTAAAATTGATTTATTTTAAAATATTTTTCAGGTATAATCCATATGACAAAAGTTTCACTCATGAAAAATATGATATTGAAAGGATGACTTCATTTCGAGAGAAATGTATTGAAGCTGCATCGGTTGCTGGAACTTTTGGCGTCGTTTTAGGAACATTAGGTAGACAAGGCAATACCTCTGTATTGAAGATGTTATCCAAAAAAATTCAAACTTGTGATAAGCAGCATATTGTTGTCCTTCTTTCTGAAATCTTTCCACAGAAACTAAGATTATTCTTAGGTGTGGATGCATGGATACAAATTGCTTGTCCTCGTCTTTCTATTGATTGGGGAATGGCCTTTGAGAAGCCACTTCTTACTCCATATGAAGGAAATGTAGCATTGAAGACTATCAGCTGGCAAAAAGATTATCCTATGGATTTTTATGCTTCTGGAAGTCTGGGTCCATGGACTCCCAATCATAAACCACCTAAAAAATCTTGTGATGATTGTACTTCGTGTGCTTGTAAAGATAAAAGTTAATTTAAAATTTGAATAATAGTTTTAAATTATTTAACTGCAATGTATAATATATTTAGCTGTGATAATTGGTATAGTATATTGATTTCAGTTTTTATCTTGTTAGTCTATCATTTTTAGAAGTACATCAAGAAAATTATTTCATATATATGATCATAGCATTTCATAACTTTACATTTAATTAAATCAGTTTTTGTACTGATTCACTTACAATATTAAGTATTTATGTAAAACATTAAAATTGAAAGTTTATTTCATTCATTTGTAATAATATAAATTACAGTAAAACTTCTCTAACTCAAATATCTGTAACTTAAAGAAAAAGCACTTGGTTGGTCTCAGTGAAATAGGATTTAATGTCTCCAACTTGAATTTCTTAACTCAAATTTTCTCCAGTCAAAATTTTTTATGGTCTCCCAACACCAATTTATGTTACTTTCAACTTTCCCAACTCAAATTTTAATATTTATTCTATCCAAAGTGACCCTAATTATCGGATCTCCAAGAAATTTTCACACAGTTAATCATATCTACTCTTCAACATCCATTTGCAGACAACATTCTAGTCCAAAGCGAGAGGACCTCACATTATCTCAACAAGGTGTACCTGCAAAACTGTTCAATTCTATTAGTTACATTGAACATTTTGCTGAAAGGTGTTACACAGGCTTTTAAAACGAAAAACTATCAAATTATTTATATAATGCAAGAGAGGTAAAAATACAAAGCTATCAAGAATTGGCATATTTTACTCTATTGTTCTCTAACTTGAATCATCTGTAACTCGAAGTTTTTCCTACCTCTTGGAGCTTTGAGTTAGAGAAGTTTTACTATATCATTTTAAAGTAACAATGATTTTATGTTTTCATGCCCTTAAGTCTTTGTTTCAGTATTTCTGTAAGTTTAGTTACATATTAATCTCCTCTATTTTTTTAATGTTATTAGTTTCATTCTACAGTTTAATGTAGCAAGATATAAAAATATTACAGAAGATAGCTAAGATCATTAAGAAAGTAAAGGGATAACATTGAACTAAACATATAAAATCTTAGGAATTCAAATAAGGACAGAAGGGTGAATACAAGAGATGAAGACAATGTTACAAATATCTGGAAGGGTTTTTTTTCTTGTTGATGAGATGGTTTAATTACAATACTTTAATTGACAATTCTTATAAAATTATCATTTAAAAAACTTTGATGCAATGTAAAGAAACATGTTTCAAACAACTCAATGCTCTAGGACAGTATTTTCTAAAAGTGGCAGTCACAACTTTAAATTTTTTTCTTGTGGCACTTCTATTTTTCCAATGTAGAGTTATTGCACCTTTTATAGTTTCAGTAATACATGTTAGAAGTTCTGCTCAGCACTATTTCATAGCACCTCCAAAGTATTGCCACGGCATTCCAGTCGAAAACCACTACTGTAGGGAAACATTAACAAAATTTTGAAAAGTACTCAATACTACTATTCAAAAATATAGCAATATGTATAAAGAAATATCTATATTTCTATAAGAAAGCATATTATTATAGACTATACAAAACATTTCAAATTGATCAGATCCTCCTCCTCATTTTTATTGCTGAATAAATACTAGTACAATAAAGATCATTTACAGATCTTATCCAAAATCAAGATTTTTGTTGTTGTTTAAGTATTTATCTAAAATATAATGAGAACACAATATATATATATATATTCTAAATATGTCTTATGACCTATCTAAAACTGATGTAAACAACAAATATATCTGTTTATACATATTGATACTAACAAGAAGTGAATAATTTATCCTTGCAATAAAAGGCATCATTTCTATTTTAGTATTAAGTGAAATTTTCTGTTCTGAAACTGAAATTTATTGTTTCCTACAATATATATGTCTTTATTACAAGAAAAATATCATATATGAAATTTATTTGTATTAAGTACTTTATGGCATATAAGAAGCACCCCTCATTTCAGCATATTAAGCCATCCCTGGCCATTAGCACTCTATCCCAAAACATTTTTTACTGTAATCTGCTTTAAAAAAATAATAAAATTAGAATACTGTACACTTTTTCGTTGAATGAACTATTATCGATCCATGATAGTTCTTTCTTTCTTTCTTTCTTCTCTAATATGGAGATTCTGGCTTGTCACCTTTTCTCCGATGAACTTCCATGATAGTTCACTTTATCTAGCCTTAATATTTACAATAATTCCGTTTTTAAATAATTAAAATTAATAGTAATATACTGTTTTTAATTAAATAATAACATGTTTATTCAAGAATTAGACGTTACATGTAGCCTACCGAAGACCGATTGTGGAATTCATTAGCCTGTGAGAGATCGCAACTCCAAATATAAGACGCAGGGCGATCTTAAATTTTCGGTAGATTTCAAGTTTTATATAATAGATTTTATATAAGCATTCAAATGTTTTATTCTTGTTATTGTGAATACTTACCAAAAAGTGAGTAACCTTTCTAATAATTATGGAAAACGGAAAAAGCGTTGCATTTGCCCGTCAAAAATAGGCAAAGAAAACATGCCAGTAAGTGCAAGAGACTGATATGTAGTAAATACACCATTAGGATGTGTACAAGTTGTACATTATATCCATCATTGTGGATAACACAAGTATATTAAAATGAACCAACCTTTTGTTCGTTATGTTGTAGACAACAACTTTAGACATCGAAGCCGTGAGCCCGAATAGGAATTGGAAAACAATCCGAAATACATTGTTAAATAGGCGAAATAAACGGCACTGTTTTAATCTCAGTTTCTCAATTGTGCATAATTATAAAAGACGCGATAAATATTACTAGTGTTACTGTTGGAAGAAGAAACCTTTACTTATAACTATTTATACGCTCTCCAGCCTGACGAAATAGAGTCTGTCTGTCTCGAAGTTAACTACCGTTGTTTCGGCCGAGGCACTATTTTCTCTCAATGGCGTCTTTTTCTTGTTTGTTTAGTTATGAAAACGCAACACTTGAGCGATCTGCTCTAGCCTTCCGGGAGGTCTTTTAAAGGAAAACTGGCCCTATTTAGACTTTACAGACGTGAAGAAAACCCGGAAAACTCCACGTCCAAGCGAGGCGCGAACCACGACCAAACTCCCAGTGTTCAGAGAACGAAGACCTCTTGGCCACTGGTGGGCGGCGTCTTTTTCATTTCTAAGAAGTGAGGAAATTGTAAGGTTCTTCTAAAACCCTACAATTTTCTCACTGCTTAGAATTCTGTGCTTACTACATAGGGCTATCTCCTTATAGATGTAACAGAGGGCCTTGTCGTAGGTGACTACCACCAAGGTCTGTATAAGAAGGTCAGGACACGCTCCCGTGATTCTATGCGGCAGCGGCCATTTTGGGACTCTTCGATAGAACTCACCATACGTGGTTCTTGCATTAGTCGACTATTATTACTTATATACGTACTCAAAACGTTAAGCAATGGGTTATTGTGTTGCACCTAATTGTAAAAGTAAGTCTACCGACGTTCGATTGTTCAGATTTCCTGCAGATAAGCGGAGGAAAGCAAAATGTAGCGTAGGCATCAACTGATGGTTCATGATGCAGTTCAAAGAGTTTATATGTTTAAAGTTTGTAACAAGTGGTCTAAACGAGTAGATACTCTTCGTGTTTATGAACGAACTATACATGGAAATTTATAAACGATATTGGCAATCCAGATATAAAACAAATGTAATTTTTTCATTTTTCTATCTGGTGATAAAATAATTAAGCATGTAATTGTTTTAATATGACCATATTGTATTTAAAAATAAAATTATGATGATGGTATTGACTTATACTCTCAATATTTATTAATAAAACATTGCAAAAAATTTAGTTTAATAGTAATTTATACTTAATTCAATTTAAATAAAATTTACATTAATTTTATTGTCAGAATTTTTATTTTAAAAGACGTGATGGAAATCTAAATGTATCTAATTCTTATAATCTAGAGATTCCATAATATTTAATTGATTTTATTTATATTTAATTTTTTCGTTCGCGTTTCAATAATTATTTTCCACTGATCATTCAAATCTTTTATCCTGAACATTTAAAAACAGATTTTATTTAATTAAAGTAAAATTGACTATTTAATTGTAAAAAAGAAAATTTTAGCATTATTTTGCTATGGCAACAAATATTCATATTTTGTTTGAATATATTGTATTCTATTCAAGTATTATTTGTCAGTTTATTGTCAAATAATTTAATTTAAAATTTTATTTTTGGAATTTTTTGAAAGCTATTTATAAATTAAAAATATATCTACACATCTATTACTTATTATAAAATGAGTATTACATTGACAACATTTATTAATAATACTATTGAATTTTATCTTAATTTTATAGCCAATCGTGCTTTTAAAAAATAATTATAAATTTGTTATATTATTATATTCTTTATTATACTTTAAATTTTTTTTGATGTTATTGCATCACTTTACGAAGTGTCTATATACGTAATTGCATCAGTTTTAGCACCTATTTAATTAGTTTCAATCGCGACAGAAAATGATATAGATGATTGTTTCTTTTAAACTATTTGATCGAAAAGTTACTTAAAATTGGGGTTGCGTAATCATCCGAAATTATTATTATATTTTCGACTGAAAATCACTGGATTTATGCAATTTTTGTTTAATTAATGTCGTATAAAACAGACTGCTCGTACAAGTTTGCTTAAAACATGCGACTCAAAATACCCCAAAATGGCGGCTCAATAAGTAGGTCACGCGTGTCCTGACCTTCTTATACAGACCTTGACTACCACACCGTGAGCTGGAACACTTGGAAAGGATAGATATGTACAAACTGTTCGGGATAAAGACGGCGTGAATACTGTATAGATAGTCATTCATATGTTACTGTAGGCCTTTAATCATACAATTTAGCATAATCGCTGTAGAGGAAATTGCCGTAAACTTTGATGTTAGAAACAATAATGTAACGAAACGATGACGTAATTTATGTTTATATCAAAATATATTTTAAATTATCATTACGTTACTGAATGCCGTTTAGTAAAATCGTTAGAAAAAGTTCTAATTGGCATAAATTTGAGTTTTTGTAAATCTGAGTAACATTTTGAATAAAATTCATGTTTCCGTGCAATTTTATTCTTATAAGCACAAAATTAAACCGTAAGACCGAATTAACTGTATGGAAAACCCGTAAACTTTGATCTATCGACCCAAAGTTTGGTCAGTACCTCTTTGATAACCAGAAAGGCTCAAGTTTAAAATTTAAGCTTTCTAGACCCAGTAGTTTTTTTCTCTACGAGCGAGTCTGCAGTACCGGATGAAGAAAAATAAGAAGAAAACACAGCTTTTTTAGGGATTTTTGCATGTTTCGATTGCTTATATTTCGGCAACCGCTTTACACAAAATCTTGAAATTTTGCACTCTACCTAAGAAAACAATTTTCCTTCGAACGACACGAGATATTCGAAATTACTATAGGTTAGGTGTTTGGCAACTCTGATTACTATATATGTATATTCTCTGATACCTGTTAGTCAGTTTTTTTTTTTTACTTGGCGGGGAGTCACAGCCGTGACTCCTGATCACTCAATGGAATGTAGGCTATTACTAAGTTTCTAAATACAGCCGACGAAGACACGCGTGAATTTGTACGGGGCATCAAAAAATTTTTGTACAGTACTTCAATTCCGCCTTAAGATGCTTTTGTACAATATGAGAACACGTGATATACACTGTAGCGGGATCAGAGGCCCGGGGCAAGTAGGGCACGTGCCCCGGGCGCCAAATGACAAACAAGATTTATTTCTGGAGGGGGAGGGGGAGGGGGAGGGGGCGCCAATAAAGTGTCGTTCCCTGGGCGCCAGTTATGTTTGCTAACTGATCGGGATTTTCAATCAGTTGTTTCCCACACTTCTTAATTAGCATTTAATCACTCACCACTTTCGGTACTATAATCGCCATTTAAACACATCTATATAAATTCTGCAAATTATATACTTTACATTTTAAGATAATATTAAAATATAAGATTTGTAATTACAGAATAAAATTTAAAAATGAATGAAAATTGCAATTCGTATAATTTTAATTACTGTCCATAGATGGCGCCAGTGATTTTCTTACTTAACGATATTAATTTGCAAACTTATTTTGACGTTTTTATTTTTTTAAATTACGTATTTTATTTATATTTTTATACATTTTTCCGCCTATTTTATAGCTTTTATCTGTTTTTTTTTTCCTTTGTTTTATTGTAATTTTACTGGTTTATTTGGGATTGTTGTGTAATAGGAATGAAAATCCACGTAATAAATAAATAAACAAATTCAGCTTTAAATGGATAATAATAATAATAAAGAAAATATAACGGAGTCAATTACTTAATAATTAATTTCATCAGCCTAGTTTTTATTTTAATTTACCGTATATACCTCAATTATAATCCTCTTTAATAATAAAAAATATAGCTATATATAAATAAAAATCGATTATTTTAATTAAATATTACGTTATTAACAACGATATTGAGCCGTAATATGGACGTGACACGATTATGTCGGGGAGATCGTTAAACAGGGGCACTGGGGTTCGTGTCTCGAATGTTTTGCTTTATATCCGAAATTGTCCATTATTTGTGATTTCTTTTTTATTATCGGGGACCTTCAGCTATGGAGAGAAGCCCTGGAAATTTACCTTTTTCATGCTACTAGTAACATAAATCGGGGTTAAAAACCGTAATATATTTTTTAGATAATAAAAATTTAAAAATATGGACTTCTTGTCATTCTTTGGCAATATTTCCTTATTTATATTCAATTCCAGTTTAAATTTTTAATACAATTTAACTATTTACTTTAATTAGCCTATTTATTTATTAAGATTTATAACTGATTTAACTAGGTATTGACATTTAATATATGATAATAAGTGTTAATAAATACAATCCCGTCCACAGTGAATTACCTCTTGAAGAAAATATTTATCATTTCGTTATAACATAGACCCCGGTATCTTTCTTATTTTAAACAAAGTTTCTAGTTATGATGGTTCCCCTCACATTCCATTTGATGATATCATAACATAGTCAATTTAATAATAAAGAAAGCTACAATATAGACGTTTCAATCGATTTTCTGACCTTTTGATGTACTTCAATATGAATTACTCTTTCATTATTATGAATATGGCAATACAGTTTTATAAGAGATGTTTTGAGATTTTTATAAATACACTTTATCTTCATTTTCCTTCAATTCATTTATGTAGAAAATTATAAATACTGAACAATATATTTTTCTTATAACTCTTGTTTTTCTGAATAAATTGGTTGTATATAAAGTAATTTTTAAATGTAACAATGTAAAAATAAATGTTACAAATATAAAAAATACTATTGATATTTTTGTCACCTGTAATCTAAAAGAATGAAGACAACATTGACAGCTAATTAGATAATATTGATAATTAATATAATTTATTTTCTTCCTTTTATTTTATATCTTATAAAACGTATGTAGACCTATTAGTTATTTCATTCAAGAAGCCACACTCAGCACAAGAAGTCTTCATTTGCTTGCTTCTCTTTAGTCCAATCTTTAAGAAATGATATTTAATAACAGATTACATAAACATTATTCTCCTTTACAAAAAATAATATCGTATTGAAAGATAAGATATCGATAAACTTTATATAATATAAACTTTTAAAAAATTTTTATTTCTTACGTTATTAACAGAGTTCATTTTTTTTCAAATATTTAGAACTAGTTCAAAGAAGAATATATAAAAGAAGAAAAACAACCTTATCAAATGTCTATCTTCTGAAGAGTTTCAAAATAATTAGGCTACAATAAATAAAGATATGAGTAGATTTTAAAGTGGAAAATTACTTTATGTAGTGTAGGTAACTCGAGCAGAGAGTTTCTTAATTATGCGGTAAATCTGTTAACTGAAAATTATACTTTTAATTAATTAAAACTTTTTGAATTAATGTAATGATTAATTACATTAGAAGAAGAAATAAATTTGTTTTGAAATATTAAGTGAGAAAAGAGGAAGGTGCATTTAATCAACAACTAATTTTACGACTTCATATCATCTTCAGATTCGTATTCCTTGACAACTCACATCTGTCCAAATTTCTTTCCGAGAGCATTTCCATCTTATTCTATTCTTTTAAATGTCCTTTCCTTTCCGTCAGTTTTTTCTACCCTATTCATGTCGAATATCTAATATTCTCTTCTACTTTCTTATCATTGTCAGCACGGTAGGCATTTATTGCCGGTACTGCTATTTATTTTCACAAGGAGTGCGAATCTGGCACAGCATCCCGTCTAATTACATTCACCCAGCTCACAGCAAATTCCAGACGTAGTTTCTGTCTGAACATCCTCCCTTCACTTCTAATTTCACGCCATTCAGGAGAATAGCTAAAACCTTATTGTTCGCGCTACAATTAACACCCGAAATTTCCAAATCAATAAAATGCGTTCTCTGTCTCCCTTCTCATCCCGTGGGTGATCCCCGAACACATCCGATAGAATTTACTATCGACAAGTCATCTGTTAAGTCACCACTGACACTTCATGAACTGCTGCCTCTGGTATTCCCTTTCCCACTCTTTTCATTTAATTCATTCTTCCATCATTGTTATTAATAAAATTAATTTATAAACCAAAACGTCTTTGACATTACGGTTAAGAACGGTCATCCTCTTCCAAATAATACACTATTAACATTTTAACTTAGCTTGTTTATTGGTAAACTAATGGCTTGGAAAATTAAGGGAGAGTCGCAGAAAATCTATTTCAACTTGTTAAAGATTATACCGTGTCCTAATTGTAGACTTAATTAGGCTATGATCATTTATATATATTAAAAAAATAACTTTTTGATGAATTATATCAAACAAATACTCAGTCTATAATATCAAAGAAAAAAAATAATAATACTTGTAATCATCATTAAAATAACTTCGTGACTGTATTCAAAGTAAAGAGGTTTAAAAAAAAATTAAGGTTATGTCCTCTTCTGATTAAAAGTATCCTTGAAAAATAAATTACAAAATAAGCAGTTTTTATTAATAAGATTTAAGCTTGCAATTAAATGTTTTTATTAGATAAATAGAAT
This sequence comes from Centruroides sculpturatus, assembly GCF_000671375.1. Taxonomy (NCBI): domain Eukaryota; kingdom Metazoa; phylum Arthropoda; class Arachnida; order Scorpiones; family Buthidae; genus Centruroides; species Centruroides sculpturatus. The sequence continues at coordinate 494,040 of NW_019384354.1, read as the reverse complement.
AATTATAAACGATGACTTTTGCGATTTAATTCTTATCAAATGCAAATCTATCCTTGATTTATCGATTGAATGATTCATCAAATTTTCCAGAAAATATATTAAATTTTATTTTATAAGTACAACAAAATTATAAACTATGTAAATTAATGTTACAGAATAATATTAAATTTTAAAATTNTTTTCCAGAAAATATATTAAATTTTATTTTATAAGTACAACAAAATTATAAACTATGTAAATTAATGTTACAGAATAATATTAAATTTTAAAATTTATTTGAATTTTTCTGAGGTAGAAAGAAAATATATGTAATTCTTTTCTAAATTTTACAGACTTAACTTTAATTAATCTGTAAAATTAGTAAAGTATTCTAATTATCCAAGATCAAATTGCATTAGGATATTAAATATACACAAAATTTCGGATTTATAATTTAATAAAAACAAGTTTAATTATTAGGAAATAGAGAAGAATAAAGAATTAAAACTGTAGACAGTAACTAGAATAGCCACTTTAAATTATTAACGGCAAAACACTTGGATTTATTTTACCTTAATGTAAAACAAAAAATGAAGAATTTAAATAAGTCTAAACATACAAATAATAAAACAAAATAATTATTAAAACTTTATATTTATTAATAATTTAATTTTAATGTTTTTATATCTAGATGCATAAGACCATTCCTGCTCTCTTTATAGTAATAGGCGTAAAGAGAGCAAGAATGACTACGTATATTTATGATATAAAGAGGATAGTAATAACTTTATCTGCTCTCTTACCCGCTCCAACTGTAGCTACATACTGGACTTAGAAAATCCTCTAATCTGGGCTATAAATATGCATTGATCAGATTTTCAGTAACTTTATGTAGAAAATTATAAATACTGAACAATATATTTTTCTTATAACTCTTGTTTTTCTGAATAAATTGGTTGTATATAAAGTAATTTTTAAATGTAACAATGTAAAAATAAATGTTACAAATATAAAAAATACTATTGATATTTTTGTCACCTGTAATCTAAAAGAATGAAGACAACATTGACAGCTAATTAGATAATATTGATAATTAATATAATTTATTTTCTTCCTTTTATTTTATATCTTATAAAACGTATGTAGACCTATTAGTTATTTCATTCAAGAAGCCACACTCAGCACAAGAAGTCTTCATTTGCTTGCTTCTCTTTAGTCCAATCTTTAAGAAATGATATTTAATAACAGATTACATAAACATTATTCTCCTTTACAAAAAATAATATCGTATTGAAAGATAAGATATCGATAAACTTTATATAATATAAACTTTTAAAAAATTTTTATTTCTTACGTTATTAACAGAGTTCATTTTTTTTCAAATATTTAGAACTAGTTCAAAGAAGAATATATAAAAGAAGAAAAACAACCTTATCAAATGTCTATCTTCTGAAGAGTTTCAAAATAATTAGGCTACAATAAATAAAGATATGAGTAGATTTTAAAGTGGAAAATTACTTTATGTAGTGTAGGTAACTCGAGCAGAGAGTTTCTTAATTATGCGGTAAATCTGTTAACTGAAAATTATACTTTTAATTAATTAAAACTTTTTGAATTAATGTAATGATTAATTACATTAGAAGAAGAAATAAATTTGTTTTGAAATATTAAGTGAGAAAAGAGGAAGGTGCATTTAATCAACAACTAATTTTACGACTTCATATCATCTTCAGATTCGTATTCCTTGACAACTCACATCTGTCCAAATTTCTTTCCGAGAGCATTTCCATCTTATTCTATTCTTTTAAATGTCCTTTCCTTTCCGTCAGTTTTTTCTACCCTATTCATGTCGAATATCTAATATTCTCTTCTACTTTCTTATCATTGTCAGCACGGTAGGCATTTATTGCCGGTACTGCTATTTATTTTCACAAGGAGTGCGAATCTGGCACAGCATCCCGTCTAATTACATTCACCCAGCTCACAGCAAATTCCAGACGTAGTTTCTGTCTGAACATCCTCCCTTCACTTCTAATTTCACGCCATTCAGGAGAATAGCTAAAACCTTATTGTTCGCGCTACAATTAACACCCGAAATTTCCAAATCAATAAAATGCGTTCTCTGTCTCCCTTCTCATCCCGTGGGTGATCCCCGAACACATCCGATAGAATTTACTATCGACAAGTCATCTGTTAAGTCACCACTGACACTTCATGAACTGCTGCCTCTGGTATTCCCTTTCCCACTCTTTTCATTTAATTCATTCTTCCATCATTGTTATTAATAAAATTAATTTATAAACCAAAACGTCTTTGACATTACGGTTAAGAACGGTCATCCTCTTCCAAATAATACACTATTAACATTTTAACTTAGCTTGTTTATTGGTAAACTAATGGCTTGGAAAATTAAGGGAGAGTCGCAGAAAATCTATTTCAACTTGTTAAAGATTATACCGTGTCCTAATTGTAGACTTAATTAGGCTATGATCATTTATATATATTAAAAAAATAACTTTTTGATGAATTATATCAAACAAATACTCAGTCTATAATATCAAAGAAAAAAAATAATAATACTTGTAATCATCATTAAAATAACTTCGTGACTGTANAGAAAGAGAAAAAGAGAGAGAGAGAGAGAATAGAAAGGAATGATCTTATCGATCGTCAGTAGCAAATCGCTGTTTTAATACCTGATCCTAGCATTAAATAATTCTTTGTCTTTTTTACGAAATCAATTTTGAATTCAAGAATGCAAGAAATAACTTTTTTAATTATTCTGGTAACAAAATAAAAAAAAAATTCACGCGAAATATTCTTATAACAATTTGGAAAGCGTAAAATTTCCATTAATTATTGGTATAAATGGCATTCGTAAGATTCTTTTCGATACGGTCAACAAGTCATTATTGTTCGAAATGTTCTAAATCAATGTTTGATCGATTCGCCTTAATTACTTATATACAAGTTTTCACTTGTGAAAGCTTTTAAATGATTTTCTGTATTAAGAGGATCCCGCTTCACTCGAAATTAATTAAAATGGTTGCAGTTAAATAATTCGTCCTCCCACACTTCTAAACTTTCTACCGACATTAAAAATCGGAATTCGGATTAAAATTTCGTGATTCCGTTTAAAAAATAAAAAAATAATAAAATAAAATCTTGATTTATTATATTTATAGAAATTTTTACGTTTAACGGAAGAAAATATTCAATTTCGTGACGATTTCGAAAATTAATTTACATCGGATTAACAACTGCCGTTTGCATTGCAAATTTTATTCTTTTTAAGCTTTATTTACCTTTTAAATCACGCTATTCGTTTAAAATAAAGCTGGAAATGGACTATTTCATTTTTAAAGCCTTTTATTTTTTTATTATTAATAATAAGAAAACAGTAAAATTGACTGGATTATTCGGTATCAAACACTGGTGCCTTCCACCATCCTGTATTGTGATAGGACCCAGTTTAAATTAATTATTCACTAAATACTATTTTATATTTTAATTAATTATTTTACTATGTAAAATTATCCGATAAATTTGTATTTTTACCCGAAATTAATAGGAGAGGAACAAGTAAAATATTTTTCCGGAAAATCAGGAAGATAATCTTACTCCAGTGATACCAAACTTAGTATACACTACGCTGAATTTTATATAAAGGGTATTGCAAAAGTAAGCATAGAGTTGTTATTAATGAAAAACATTTATTTTTATGCATAAATTAAATCACAAATAAGGAATACGACAATAATAATAAAAGATAATAAACACCAAACATTTATATTTTTCAGCTTTACAACTGTTTATCTACTTTTGCTGTATACCTGTAGCTTAATTAAATTATAATAAACACTAATCACGAGGTATTTATGTTATTTATACTAATAAAAAATAAAATTTATGTTAATAATATCAAAGAATTACTTAAATTTAAGAACCTGTATAACTCATGCACTCTTTCTGAAGCTGGATGAAGAGCTTTATCGATCATATTTATTGCGTTTATTTATTTATTTTTATACCAAGTAAAAAAACAAGTAAAGTGCTAAACATTCACAATATTCAGAGCTAATATATGGATAAAGTTTGCTTGTAGAATAATTTAAACTTTATCGTATGCTCGTAAGTTTAATTTTTTTCTTGTTTTTCATTAGAAGCAAAAGCAATTGTCCCACATAGTTCTATGTATTTTTTTTTCCTGTGAAATTCTTTACTGCTTTTATCTTAAAGATAAATCATAATAAGGAAAAATGTTTTCGTAATTATAAACCTCACTTCATTTACAGATCGTATAGTCAACATGATCTTTACAACAATTGTGTGTGTGTAGTTTGCTTTGAATAACAATTTACATACAATATATATTGTAAATAACCATTACAGTAGTAGTTTAAGTAGCAATTTCTCTTAATCAGAACGATATTTGTAAACCAATGTAAACTCTAAACGTTTTTCTGATTAAGGATAACTGTTATTTAAACAGTATTATGAAATAAAAACAGTAATTAATCGACTAAATAAAGGCCGATAAATATTAAGTAAATGCTTAATTTATCTAGATTTAATTTTAATAAAATAAAGTAATAAATTTATCTTTTTTTAAAAAAATTTACTAATTAAATAAATTTTTGATGGAATGAATTTTTGTTTATATGGAGGCCAGAGTTAAATTAAGCATTTATAGATCTTAATTATGATTGTAAGATTATCGATCGGACATTCAAACAGGTGTAGTGACTCGACTGGTCTAGTTATACCGAGTGCAAGCTTAATAACAATGCTGCTAACGTCTCTTCATTGCAGCGTGGTGCAACCAGGGAGACAATAATTATTCTTAATAACTCCTTATGCTTGCTAATGATCAATTACGTGTTAATTTCAGTCATTTATCAAAGATTCGTTAAACACTTTCTCGTTTCTATTCGATCCACTTAGATGAAAGCCGGACCTGTGTTATTCGACAATTACTTCCCAGAAACACATCGATCGTTGCAAAGTGTGACGGATGACGTATTTGGAATGTTGGAGCAGGACAAATATTTCTTTCTCAGAACATAGCTGACGGTCAGATCAGCAGAAAAATTCCTTTAGTGCAAACTGTTTTATTCCTTACATCAACGCTTTCTTCGGAACATCTCCAGATATCTTCACACAACCTATCAAAATCGGTGATTTAGATTAAATTTTGTTTCTGCTGATTGCCCAAAACTCCAGTTAACTTCAATTTGCTTAAGTTTCCACGGAAAATTTATCTCTTCGTATCGAGAACTACTGAAATATAATGCCTAATAATAATTTTCAATGGCGTTTTCTTCAAATCTAACCGAATTAACGTTTCTAAAATAAAATTTACTGACTTAAATTTGGTCTAACTATTTGTAATACACTGTAGATCTATCGCTAATCGTTGATAAGCGTAATTATACCAAAGAGATACAATTAAAATTTGAATATAGTAAGCATATGTTATACTTTAATATTAAACAATCTAAACAATAATTATTACTTGTTTAAATAAAAATAAATAATGATACAATATGTATCAGCGTATGTACTGTACATCATACTTTTCCTTTAACAATAGAGTCGTGCCGGTCATCTATCTAATACCTTTCGGGAGAAAATTTTTGAATTGAAATAACGTAAGGTTTGCATAGTTAATCGGGACCTCCTGCCTTAATCCTTCCATATCAGGTCTTGGATTTCATCTATCTAACTCTTTCTTTTTGTGTATTTCATGTATATAAGTTTAAAATGTGTTTTTCTTCTACACTAATAGAGTTTAGTACTAATTTATAAGTTTGAGTATTAAATCGTTTGAATAAAACAGCCAAGGATATCGCTCATTACTTCAGAGTAATTTAAAATCCAATAACTTTTAAATGTGTGATTATTCTACAATTCGATAAATAAATTTGAATTCGATTTTTTGTTATATTTTTCATTTTATAATTCAAAAAATTAATTTAAAACGTTTATAATTAAAAAAAGACATAAATAATTTAATATAAAAATACAGATTAAATAATTCGTCCGTTTAGAAGAGCTTAAAAATACAATAGTTGAATGAGATAAAGGGTCATAATTATTCATTATTAGGATCAAGGTACTAGTTTTGGCCACTTTTAGGAGATTTTTGTCCCCATTAACTTTAAATTTAGAAGCATTAGAACTACTTAACTACTTGTAAATTACTTTAGAATTTTCAATCAGTTTATATTATAAGACAGTCATAACAGATCTTGAGATAAATATACTAAAGTAAAAATCTATAAATGTCCATTTTGTCATGTTATAGTTAAGTAACTACTAGAAATAGCCATACAGATGAGCATTTTTAGCCATAATAAGTAATGGATGAAGAAATAAAAGCAGACATTTTTTTATTTTTATAATACTTAATGATATTATAATGTAAATAGATTAAAAATTAAGTGGCTTGATCTTATGTTCTGAAATAAGTTTATTGAGATTATTTATTTAATAATAATTAATTGTAAAAAAATGTTGTTATTGATTGAATCTATAAATAACCATTTATTTATAGTTGATAATCAATTAGTTAGTATATAAAATAATATATTAAATTAAAAAGTAGACTTAAACTATAAAAAGAAATACCCTAAATATTTCGATTAAAATTTAATTATATTTAGCAAATTAATATAAAAACTGTGAAATTTCGGGTAATTATAGAACCATTTATCTATAATAATTTACTCACTTATTTTTCACTTAGTATTTATTAAACACACGCGAGACAAATCAAATTCTTATACATTCAATATGAAATATTATATTAAAGATAATGTTTTATATACTTTATATGTAAAAATATTTCTAATTCGGATAATATCTTTTGATATTAGTCAAAATAATATAATCTTAAACAACCAAATCGTTAATTTTTACAGTTTCGATCCATATTCTTTGTCCATATTCATCCAAAACTCTTACATTTTATAATTGTATAGCTTATATTTTATAAATAAGTAGATTGTTTCCGCTTATTTATTTTAATTCTTATATTAAGTTTAATTTTAAATTAATTATATAATCGTATAATAATTTAATATGTAACGAGATTATATAAAAGATAGATTTGTGTTTAAAATTTATATAGGCCTATGTAAGTTTATAACGTTCTTATCGCTTTCGAAAATAGAAAAATAAGTAGTTTTTATGATGTTATAGTTATTTTTAAAAAAATCAGAAGTAATTCCTTTATATTTAACAGAAATGAATACAAAGTTATTTTTAAATATTGAGAATTGTCAGTAAAGAAAAATAATTATCAACAGTGAAACGAACCAATAAGTGAAATTATCCGCAAAGAAACAAACGAATATAATTGAGTTAATTAACAATTTAATTTTATAAAACGTACTGTACATTTAAATATTCAGATTTTTTTTATGATACACTTATTGATCTTTATGCTTTCAGCTTTATATTGCTGCTACAATTTCTTTTTTAATAGGGAAAGATGGGATAAGAAAAGATACTTAATTATTAAAAATAAAAGTATCTTAACTATTTAAATCTGGAAAAAATTGTCATTCGATGCTCATAAATGTTTATTTCAATCACAATCAATAAAAACCTCAAATTTTTAACTTTTTCTTCTTTTTTATAATGTTTATGAAATAGTGTTAAATGCTCCATCTTGCCTCATAGACGGTGTTTTAGCTCGATATAAAATGATTCAAATTAAATTTATTTTTCACAATTTTAAAGATTAAACAATGTCAAACTATCAATGAAACAAAATGTATAGAAATTTTTATACTATAGTAATTTATTTATCTCGAAGACATAATGCGAAAATGTAGCGATCATCATCGTCTTCGTCTTCTTCACCAATGTGCCCATTGAATCTAACGTTGGAATAGAATACAAATATCTACAGTTGAGGCATTTAATGTGGAGGAAATACGATAAAATAATCTATTTTGCTCCATATAACACTTCCTCATCTTACCCCGAGATGCCATTTTGAAGTCTTGCTTAAACTCTTGATAATCAATGGTATTAATAAAAAAAATTGTATAGGCTACTGTCAAGTGAAGCTAAAAGAAATAAAAAAATTAAGAAACTTTGCATTACTTACACGCGAATGTTTTTAAAAACGTAACATCAATGTGTAATTTTTGGCTGTCGAACACATTTTTGCTTCCTGGACACAGCAATTTTTCCATCATCTACTTCTAATGTGTAGATTTAGTAGCCAAGTTATAGCACTTATTAAACGCAATGCAGGCCATACCCCATCTTGCCCCACTTTTCCCTCAATAAAACTGATTAGGCTTTCGGTATTTTAATATAAATTACATCATATCATATTTATATTACCTGATGGATAGATAGATTGGTCTAATGATATGCTACACTTTATTTATTTTATTTTTATTATTTCAAAACATAAGTTCCTTCGTTATATAAAGAATTTAACTACATTTACAACTTTTTAATATTATTATAGGCCCATCAGTAATTGAATAATATTTATAAACATATTCTATCAATAGAAACAACATGACATATACTTTTTGTGTAATCTCTTTTATAAATTACAATAAAGTTTTAATGAATTATTGACGGAATAAACTTTTTATAAACGTAAATGATGATATAAACATAAATTAAATTAATAAAATTAAGTTTATTGAATTTTACTATCTTTAAATGTGAATTCTATTTAAATTAATGGTGTCTAAGCTAATGTTACTATTTGACAGTGTTTATAACACTGTATTTAATGCTATTTTAGTGTTTGAGTAGACATTCTTTTAAAGTAAGTCTACAACTTATTTAAATTTCACTATTCCCAAATTATATTTAAAAATCTATGAGAAATCTTTAGATTTATAAAATATTTAAATAATAATAGGCCTAGTCCTTATTTCTATGAAATTGTTAACAATAGCAATCTACACATTTTCAACTATTGTAATGAATGTCAAATCTGAAAATATGAATATTAGAAATTGTTAAATATTTTAGTGCTGGGTCAAAATTATTTAATAGCTCTAATATATATAAATAATAATAATGATAATCATCATCATCATTCTAAACTTTTTTATTTGTTTTATAATATATGCTATAAAGGATATAAAGGGCCATGCCCTCTGACAAGAGATAAAGACTACATTCATATTAAATTACAGAAATGAAATATATAAATAAGAATTAATTTAAATCATCACCTTTAACAATTGTTAAACTGTTTACACCAATGCATTATTAACTCTTGTCGCCACAAAATTAGCCTATTTACAGTATTTTGTGGATAATAACATAAAATTTTTGCATTACCGATATTAAATCGAGCAAAAATTAAACGAAATATTTTACCGTTTATAGTAAAAATTGATTTATAAAATGATATAATAGGCCTGATACTCTCTATACAAAATATACAAGTACTGTACTGTACAGGATTGTTTCGATGATTTTATTTAAATATCTTAAACTGAAATTTTTACATTAGTATTACATAACGTAGCCTATTTTAGCGAGAAATTTCAAATATACAGTATTCGATATTATAAATAATCCTCAAAATTACGGCTATAAAATTAATTAGAGTTCATCCGACGGTAGGGATGATCTGCTGAACAATTAGGCTATCAATCTTTGCAAAAGTGATTCATGGATCTTCAGCTTTTAGAAGTTTGATAAATTTTATTAAATTAAATTATTGTTGGATTTTTTTTAATATTTTTTTACATTTGTTAGGATAGATAATAAATTCTCCATGCAGTCTAAATCTATAAATATACATTTTTATAACAAATTTAATAAATAAGTTGTAACTAAATAGAAAGGAATAACCTGTTTGAAATTTAGCTAATTAAAAGGACAGATTTATAAATAAAGGATTAGGTCTAAATATATTTCATAAACACTACTATGTAATGCAAACATGCTTCATTATTAAATTAATTTAAATGCGTTAAACCATAAGATTTTCCAGTAAGTATTGATTAGTTTCTATATTTTTTCCTATTAAAAATTACATTTAACGAAATATATTTTAATTATTTTATATGTTAAACTTAAACGAAATACCTATTTCTAGGTTAAGTCTATCTGTAATACGTTAAATGACATCCCAATCTGTTATAAAATCGCTTGATTAATTTTATATTGATTTAAATAATTGAAATCTTTTTTTTTATTTACAATATTTTAAAATTCATTTTGTAATATTAATGACTTCATAGAATACAGCTAATGAATTAGCGATGTCCCGCTGATATTTGACATGTCAAATCCTTCAAATTGGATTGATGTTTCGGAGCGATAACTAAATACAACCTGTTTTAAAAAAATTCTGCTTGAAATATTATTAAAGAGCAATACTTTTTTTAAATTAATTTTTATACTTTCCTATTTTATATATTCTTATATATTCTATCTTATCGATTCTTAGAGTCATAACATGAAATTATACAGGATGGTTCGTTAGTAAGAGGAAAGTCAAACTTTCGCATTTTAGAAGAGAAATGTCATTAATAGAAATTAATATAATTACAATATGTATGCAATACATAATACTTAGAATTCAAACTAATTATAACAACAGTCCAATGTTTTACTAATCACAACACTATAGAGTTATTACTGTCCTATGGTTATAATCTTTCACTGTTTGAGAATTTTGTAATCTAAGTAATCAAAATAATGGTCAATTAATAACACAAAAGAAAACTAAATTAATAATTAAAGTTATAATAATATATTGCCGTATTACTTCAGGGCCACCCTGTATACGTTTCGATGTGTGTGGTTCAGTTTGGAGGAAGAGAGAAATTTATTTGATATACTTGTCAAGTTCCATTCAAAAACACAGGATTGATGGAGGTAACTTCTTAAATTCAAAAATAATATAGTTTACACGATAACAAATATAACTTTTTATTCAATTAATAACCACAGTTGATGTAGATTGTATTATGAAATGAGTGTTTTATTAGATTCTAGTTTAAATTCTTCAAAAACTCTGTTAGTTTGTTTTATTCGTCTTTGTGTTTTTATTTCTTTATTATACTTTATGAATATTTTAAATTTGCAACTGTAAAAATAGTTTCTTTAGTTTTAAATATAATATATAGACCTAATACTATTTGCTCTTATAATCGTATAATAATTATATAGTTTTATAAATATATATAAATAAAAATCGATTATTTTAATTAAATATTACGTTATTAACAACGATATTGAGCCGTAATATGGACGTGACACGATTATGTCGGGGAGATCGTTAAACAGGGGCACTGGGGTTCGTGTCTCGAATGTTTTGCTTTATATCCGAAATTGTCCATTATTTGTGATTTCTTTTTTATTATCGGGGACCTTCAGCTATGGAGAGAAGCCCTGGAAATTTACCTTTTTCATGCTACTAGTAACATAAATCGGGGTTAAAAACCGTAATATATTTTTTAGATAATAAAAATTTAAAAATATGGACTTCTTGTCATTCTTTGGCAATATTTCCTTATTTATATTCAATTCCAGTTTAAATTTTTAATACAATTTAACTATTTACTTTAATTAGCCTATTTATTTATTAAGATTTATAACTGATTTAACTAGGTATTGACATTTAATATATGATAATAAGTGTTAATAAATACAATCCCGTCCACAGTGAATTACCTCTTGAAGAAAATATTTATCATTTCGTTATAACATAGACCCCGGTATCTTTCTTATTTTAAACAAAGTTTCTAGTTATGATGGTTCCCCTCACATTCCATTTGATGATATCATAACATAGTCAATTTAATAATAAAGAAAGCTACAATATAGACGTTTCAATCGATTTTCTGACCTTTTGATGTACTTCAATATGAATTACTCTTTCATTATTATGAATATGGCAATACAGTTTTATAAGAGATGTTTTGAGATTNTAATATTAAATATGCTTATACAGACTACTTACAAACATATATAATTATATAAATATTTATTTAATTTCTGCATTTTACGATCTTAATTTCTCAATATGTATATTATAATATACGAATTTATTATGTAATATAAGAATATAATACTATTAAAATTTCTGGTTCGAATCGCCTTTGCTTGCAACAATATATTGAAAATTCTTAAAAAATAAATCTACTCGAATAATATTTAGCGTAAATATTTGTTTATAAGCAATGATTAGATGTAAATATATTTTATAAACACGATTCCTATATAATATAAGCATGTTTTAATCATTAAATTAACTTAAATTCGCTTACCTAAAGAAAATAATCATGATTTTCCAGAAAAAATATTGATTTTTTTTCTCTATTAAAGATCATATTTAACGAAATATATTTTAATTATTTAATATTGTTAGACCCAAATAAATAAATAATAAAAAAACTTGAATTATATAAAATTAGCTACTAATTGCTTACAAGCATAAATTATATTAATTACAATAATTAATATATTTAAAAAAAAATGATAAAATTTAAATTTTTTTATTTATCATAGCTGCAAGTAATGTCTGCAATCTTCTTGTTTTGTATATAAATGAAGCTATTTTCAACAAATTCATTTGTCTTTCGGAACAATCATTAGTTAGATCAATGTTGTATACGCCTATTTGTTGGGTGTATAGGTCTAATCTCGGATCTATAAATAATTAACCTAGCAAGTATATATATATATACATATTTTTTTTCTAAACATTAATTTTTAATACAACTTAATGACTTATTATAATGGAAATGCTCGTAAGTTTAAATAACGATTAGAGAAACAGCGGGATAAAACTTAATTGAAGCCAATTCTGGTTGCATAAAATCATAAATTTGCTGCTGATATCCATAAAAATCATGCAAACGAAACATGTGAGGAAAGAAAACGCAAGTGATGAATTTCAATTAGGTGGGTTTTCATCGGAAATGTAAAGAAAACGCAACGATTTTTTTTTCTATATTTTTCATCAGAATTGTAACTAAAACGCAATCGTTGTTATTAGTAAATTTAACGGCGAATAAAGCGAAAATAAAATGATTAATTTCCTTAGAGTAAGGAGCCAAGAATGGAAAAGGTTAAACGAATTGGGTTGGAGACAGAATAAAGCGATGCCTTTAACGATAATTAGATAAAAAGCCTGAACATATTCATTTATAGGTAACATATTACGATCAATTGACGTGCGGTTGATAGAAGAGGTGCTCCGTCTACCTAATTATCTATACAGATTGACGAAGGAGCTGTATAGGTTTGTGTCACTCACCGACAACGCATACCTCCCCCTATTGTAATAATCACTACTGCGTTACCATGGCGACCATCTTTTGCTAAACCGTGATTGGTCAGAAACACGTGGCCTTCAATAGTATGGGTGGTACTGGAAATGAAAGTGTGATCGAGACGGCTTTACATTTAGAGTCATGAAATCGCCGTTATTTCCTAAACCTCGACAAAGTTGGGCGAAAAATCCGAGTTCTTGACACGTTCCGTGATGGCTTCAATTTAATATGGTTGTCGATAATTAGATTATGTAGGTTAAATGAAATGCGGGGTTGGTTATTGGTGGTCGAAATCGACGAAATGGTCCAACAGGATGGAAAGACAAATTTGTCAAGCCACCCATCCAGCTAAAGACCATAGACAAAAAATTGGACATTTGAAATTTTCCATCGAGAAAATTTTATCGCCGGATTTTGGTAAAGTTGCTAAAGAAACTAAGTTTGTTTATGCCGATGAATCGGAAACAATTCATTGTTCTTCAAACAAAAATAAAAACAATGATGCCAAACAAAAAGATTCAATTCTCTGGCCAGCCTGGGTTTATTGTACGAGATATTCGGACAGACCTTCCTCTGGTAAGTTCGTTCACTTTCATATTTTTTAACAACAAATATCACTCATTTTCCTTATAGAAGATAGAACGAAAAATCAATTTAGACTACGTTCTGCACACATGTAAAAGCCAAAAATTCTCTATCAGCAGAAACAATATATTATTTATGACATAATTTAGGATAAAATTTGAAAGAAATTCGTATATTAACCTTTTAAACGAGAATATCCACTTTAAAAATATTTATTGTATATATTTATTGTATTAGTAAATATATCCTAATATAGGCCTAAATAATAAAAGATGAATTATATATTGAGAATTCTTTCTTATTATGATTATAATATACGGTTTAAATTAGAATAATGTTTATTAAGAATTTCTCGAATAATTCGATTTTAATGCAAACAATGTTTTGTTTCATCCATTTAAAATTATATTCTTTATCGGGAAATAAAATATAAAATCACTATAACAAAAAAATTTAATATTCAAAGCTAAAATAATTATAAATTAATTAGAAGTTTTACATACGCTTAAAGTATACAGACATATTAAAAAACAATAATAAGTTATATGCTATGATAATTAATTTATAAATGTCTTTCGGTCGTATACTTTTATACACTTTTATTATAATAAATAATAATAATTATCTAATATTTTAAATCTTAATATTTCTATTATTCTCAAGTCTTTGATAGCATTTTAGGTTTTCTTTTTATAATTTTAAAAACTGAATAGAAACTCGTCAATTATTTTCATCATAAATGTCTCATTTTTGTACAGAAAATTAAAAAGAAAAAAAAAATTCTATTATATTCACTCTCTTTGTTTAGAGGTAATTAGGTGTCTTTATGGTTGTTCAAATGCCTTTTCATCTGAATAAACCATGTGGCACTAGGAAAACAGCTTACTTAAGAAATAATAACTGATACAAAATTTCAAAACATAAGTTATTGGCTCTATAACTGTATTTCTTTTCTGTAAAATTCCCAGTTTTTTTAAAATTGACATTAAGATATCTCAATAACTGTCATTTGATGCTGAAATTAGCTTTATATATGAAATTAAATAAACTTTTCACTGGATATTTTATTAATAAAAAATTTAGTTTATAATAAATAATCATATTAATATTGATATGTTAATGTGATTTAAAATTTTGATTCTAAAAATTTNTTATAATAATATTAATAATAATAATAATGCTTATTAATTTTTATATTATTATTATTATTTAATTAAATTGGAGCTGTTAAAAATAGTAGCAACAAATTTATTAAATTAAGAATTTGTATTACATTTTTAAACAGTAAAATCTGTCTAAAATGGAACCTAAATAAGATAGAAATCTACAAAATTGGATAAAATAATTTGATGCGGTTTACATTAGTTTATATAGTAAAACCTGAATAAAACGGACTCACACGATACGAAATATTTTTTTTTTCTTTTTTCCAGTTTGGCAGGCTTCCGTTTTAAACAGGTTTTTCTTTAAACGTAGAGAATCGCTCCGTTCAGAACAATTTTTTCCGTTTTTTTCAGGTTTCCTTTTTATTCAAGTTCCGTTTTAAACAAGTTTTACTGTAATAATTTTTCTTTCTCTTTGTATAAAATAATATCTCGAAACTTTTTAATACTCGAATTTTATTTAAGTTTCTTTTTTCTTTTTTTTTTTAAAGTAAGAGAAGCAATTTCCCATTTCATTGATTAATTCTTCTAACAATTATGAGGTTAATTGTACTTAAACTATCATTAAAATTCTAATGTTATTTTCAGCATCAATGAATTAAGACTGGAAAGTAGTTCATGTAAATAGTATATTTAAGAGATATATTGTGAAATTTATATACAGTTAACAGTAATAGGCCTACATCCATTATCTAATAAACATGAAATCCTAGTAAATTGAAAGTAATATTTAAGTTTCACTAATTATAGAAGTTTTATTTAATTTATAATTGTTGTCTATTATTTAATTACCCTTTTTAATAGTTGTTTATAGAAAATTAAAAGAGTTTTATGAAGTGCGCTTTGTATTATAGCTTTTTAAATTAAATTTTTACTATATTACAGGTAAAATCTTAAAGAAATTTACAAGTTATTTTTTNCGATTCGTTCTTTTGCCTCCATTACATCTCTAATGTACTCTGTGCGGTACGTATTCACAATCGAGGATCAAGAGTTATAAGTCAACCAATAAGCATTCGCCTACTTAATGCAGAATGATTTGTAATTGGTTAACGACCGACTCTGACTCACGATCCTTAGCCGAGAACACAAACGTGGAGATTATTTATTAAATAAAGATGTTCTTTATTCAGAAAAAAAAGCATTTGTAATATTATTTTAATTGTAAGTAAATTCGATAAATTGTTTAATATTAATGCGTTAATCGTAAATCAAAAATGTATTGAGAGATTGTTAATAAAGGTTTAATTATAGAGTTATTCTTTTAAAATCTCTCCCTCTCTCCAACTTGCATCCTCCACGAAGAGAGTCCATTTTTCTCCATATAAAAGAGTTTAAATACAATGAAACCTGTGTAAACTAGACTCGAACGGGTTTGAGCATTTATAGGCCCTATATATATGTATTTTTAACACAAAAATTCCGAATATTTTATA
The DNA here is from genome assembly GCF_000671375.1 of Centruroides sculpturatus. Lineage (NCBI taxonomy): Eukaryota > Metazoa > Arthropoda > Arachnida > Scorpiones > Buthidae > Centruroides > Centruroides sculpturatus. The sequence continues at coordinate 477,597 of NW_019384354.1, read as the reverse complement.
AATTATAATAAACAAAAGTCGAATTGTAAGCCAACGAAGCAAAGACGAATAAAAAAAAAAAGAATTAAATTTTTTAAAATGAAGAACGTGTTTGATGGGAGTGATAAGATAGTGTTAATGAGGAGTGAGATTCGATATGGAAGAAGAAAACGTCCATTATAATTATGAAGATTTCAAATTACTAACACTTAAAAGTTCTTTGTATTTATCGTTTGTATATTTTATAATGCAAAAATGTTTTATGTAGCCTATAATATAAAAACTCGAATTTTTAATTATAGACATTAAGTCTTAATTTCTTTTATAGCTTTTAAATCCGGTCCTAATTTTTTTTTTTTTTTTAAAGTTATCTTGGAATAACAAATTAATTGCTTAATTGGTTGATTGGTTATTCACATCACGGCAATATAATGCTTACGTTTTAATCGCTTTATATCATGGGCTAACGAAGAGTCGTCGAAATAATTTATTTTCGATATCATTTAAAGAATATTTTCCTTTCTAATTAAAGGATTTTGTCTGTTTATTTTTATTTTTTCGAATAAATATCAGAGATTATTAATAATTTAATTACAGAAAGGATGTCTAAGAGGATTTTTATCTCTTTCTGGGTGTGCGGACACAGAAGAATCCCAAAAATTTACTTTGTTACATAAAAAAACACATAGAAAAGTAATATAAATTAAACTTTCTTTTGATAAGTGGTGAAAAATCAGTTTAAATTTGTTTTACTGATTTTAATTAAAGATTTTTATGGTTATTAAGCTGAGACGGGTCCTACTTCCGAATTGATTTGGATCCTTTCTAACACTAAAATATTTTAATTGTAAACAAAATTTGTATAAAAGAAATATTAAGTGTCTGATAGACGGATTCGTACCCGGGGATTGTCTCGTCNAAGTTTCACTAATTATAGAAGTTTTATTTAATTTATAATTGTTGTCTATTATTTAATTACCCTTTTTAATAGTTGTTTATAGAAAATTAAAAGAGTTTTATGAAGTGCGCTTTGTATTATAGCTTTTTAAATTAAATTTTTACTATATTACAGGTAAAATCTTAAAGAAATTTACAAGTTATTTTTTTAAAATTTTGTATAAAAAAATTAATAATAATAAAAGAGAAGAAATCATAAACAAAAGGAAACCAGTTATAAATAAATTAGGCTTATAGATAGGTTAGAAACTGATCAAACTAGTCTTACCCACTCCATTTTAGTTTTCTTCCTGTGGGTGGTTAGATGAAAGTAGTTGCATCCAGGTATCCGCTGGAGAAGAATATAATATCCAATTGTTTCGGACGAATAAAGAATTAGATAAATTATCGAAATTAGACTATCTCACGTATCGAAAGTATGTTATTTATTCCTGCTGCAGGCCTAGTTGTTGTTTCGACGGACATCTTTGGTCTAAGAGAAGCGAGCTTCGGGCGAAGTCTGTAGTCACTGCCTGTTAATTGACCTTCTAATTACTAGTTAGTTTTGTTTCATACAAATTTGACGTTGACTAATTATAGTTGCACATCTGCTCAGTCCACTTTAGTTAGCATTACCTTAGTAGTGTTTACTAAGGAACATTCAAACCGCTCGTATAGTAACATCTATTTTGACTGATCTTTTGTCTTCTTTAACGTTTAAGTAAGTGAATTTGATTTCAAATTTTAAACTAATATAATCGAGGGAGTAATTTTTAAAATATAATTTAAACGTAATGAATTATTAGGAAACTGTCGTAATTATTTTAAGATTTTCTCTTTAAAAAGTTAATTATGAGATAAACGGAGAGGAGAAAAACAATTGCTGCAAATCTCTGTATACAAATGATAATTATGAGGTTGCATTTTATTTATTATATAGCTTTATTGAAATTATAAATGGGATTTCAATCGTAATTTTTACAATTCTATCCTAAGAATTGTTTAAATTACGACGTGTATTACTTACATTTATCGAGTGTAGGCCTAAACGTCTGTAAATATTTTATTTAATTATTAAATATTTAAGCTTCAAATATAATTGCCATTGATTGTAAGCAATATTTACGTTATCAATTTTTAGTCTGGAAATCTTATCTTTGTAATCATTGAAACCTATTAACAAATTTAAGATTTAATTAATACAATATTTAAAAATGAATTATATTTATAGCCTATTTTCTGTAAATGGCCAATTATATTTAATATATTTATGTGGAATATAAATAAAAAATTATTAGATAAAACTTGCATATAAATTGTATAGAAGTTAATTTGTATTTTTCTCAGCAGTTTCATTTTTATACAGATTATTAGGCTATTATAAATGGTATTAATTAAAATTTTCTTGTGTTAATTCCACATTAATAATTCATAAGTAATTTTCTAAATAGCATTTTGTGTATTGCTTAGATACACTGAAAAGAATGTATAATATAAACTATTAATTAAAATTAAAAAGAATCGATTAAGTTTATTATTTTCCTTTGTTTGAAGTTGAATATAGATTTAATTTATTAGACTTAACGCTCTTAATAACTCATTAAACTATAAAGCGTGGCCAAAGGCTCAATTAATTCTCTTTTGTGTTTGTACTTCTTAATCTTAGGATCTTTAATATCTTATTAAGTATGTGAATGTATAATTACCCGTAGGAAAAGAATGATTTGATGCAAGTGAATTAGTTTTAATCGGGGAAAAAGTAAGAGTGCAAAAGTCGACTTTTTTAAGTAGCAGAACTAGGATTAGTCGTGGAAAAGTATGCCCCAGATTCAATCAAGATCGCTTCCATTCCAAGCAGTTTCACCTGTCATTTGAAAAAACGACCACACACATCGAAATTGGGATCATTAATTTCAGTCCCGATGTTTTAGCTGCAGGGCATAACCTGCACACCTTTGATAGAGGCATCTTTGTAACCGGTGAGGTGTGTTTTGTGTCCGTTATGCACACATTTAAAAGAAGACAGCAAATTTATGTGTCTGGATGGATATCGGGAATGCAAATGTTCGTTTTCTACATTATTTTCCATTTGTTTTTGTTCCACCATTTGAATAAAAAATTGCAAAAATAAAAGTTATAGCATTAAGTTCGATAGAAAACAGGGCCAAGGGGCTTATATTTTCGATTACATCTAAAGATAAAGAAATATCCGTTTACAGATTTATAACATAGAATCCATTATATATCACCAGGGAATACTTTCGATCCGAGGTCAAAGGCCTTCTGTTTATGTTAATGCTTACATTATGAATGAAAATCACTACAATTAGACTTAATAGAAGCTTTCCGAGATAAAATTTAAACAAATAGGAAATGAGCCGGTTTGTAATTTATTATGCATATATATTAACATAAAATGATTAACGATAAGGAAAAAGGAAAAGGTTGGTAGATAGATAGCTTTAGGCTGTATCGAGCAGATGTGTTGGGCTCACTTTTGGTCCTACCTTCATCGCTGGAGTAGGGGAAAAAAACTCACTTTACTAAAAAAATTTTTGCTTTAATTATTTACCCATAAAGCATTATCGAAAATCGTTTAATGTTTAAAATTAATGTTAAACTGCAATTTGACGTTAGCAATTTCTGTTTGTAAGGGAGAATGTTTCTGAAAATTCCTTCGTTAATCGGGAACGTTCTCCTTCATGCATTTCTGCACACATTCTACAGTGGCTGCACTCGGAATTCTTCTCTTCTTAGTTGTAGCTCGGTTCATCTTTAATAATAATCCGTATTTATTCAATTTATGATTAAATGACTTCTGTTTATTGTACTCGGTATAATCGATGCATCCAAATGTGAGATACAAGAAAAAGTCGCCATTTTGGATTAAATGACGTTCTCACTCTACAATATATAAATGAATAATCTGTTAACACATACTCTTCTTTAATCATATTCAACGTTCACAATGATGTCAGCTTTTACTCTTATATAAGTAAGTTATTAAGTTAGAATAATCTTTAAGCTTTAAATTAATACTCCAACATTTCATCATTATACACTAATAATGATTTTTAAAACATATAGATAAATTAAGTAACATTCATATAGACTAGATAAAGTTCTAAAGTATATAGAAACTGTAGGCCTAAGTTTACATTTACACTTATTTATAAAAGTACAATACATTTTTATATGAAGGCTAATTATATTCGTGTAATAAATCTATACATTATAGAAGGAAATAAGAAATCGCCTCCATGTTTGATTAATACTTTACCGAATACCGAGTATAATAAGCTTTCATTAATTCATTCAATAGATAATAGATTTGTATTATGGTTTAATATATAAACTTTGTAATAGAAATGAATAATAATACAAAGAACTGTAATGAATCAAAGAAATTAGTCTGAACGTTAATAAAATATCATTTACAGATACAATATATTGTTTTATAATTAAAATTTATAAAAACACTTAATTTAATACAGATATATAATCTATATTAAGAAAATAACTGGTTTGTTTCATCAATAGAATTAAAAGTTTGAAGAAAATAGTAAAACTTCTTGAACTGTCTACTTTATCTTCCCATAGATAAGTCCAGTATCATCATACTTTAACCTATATAAGATCTGTTATTCTATATATATAGACAATTTTTTACTAAAAAGTTATATATTGTTTTTGCTCTTCTAGAATTTTGTATCGCAAATTAAATACCTAAACTTTTTTTTCAGTTTTCTACATCGTATTAAATTATAAACAACCAAGAACAATAATTTTTCAGACAGCATATCTGTTTATTATAGGCTATATCAATTAAATTGTTTAAGTAGTGACTATTATACTAAAATATTCTTTCTCTCTTATTGTTTTATATGCTGTAATGTGATGATACAATACTTTCAATATATTCTGATGCATCTCATTCATAAAACATCAAAATAACCGAGTAAATATCTATCTTGTGATTCTGATGAAGCGATGAAGGATGTTAAGTGTTAAAGATACAAAGATTTCGCAGGATTTCTAATTGATTCTATACGAGTAGCTGTTTAGATACTCGTGATTTAGCATTTTAGCACGAGTAGATACTTTCAAAAGTATTGTATAAATAAATATAACATCTACATTGACAGTTACAACAGTATTAAATTATTATAATATTTTACCCAGAGCAGAAGCGAGTTATATTTTGGCCAAGAAATCCCATCCCGATTTCTTAGACAGAAAAGAGCTTAATAAAACTTATCTATCTATGATAAGACATTACGATGTTTTTAAATTAGATAATTATATCTGAATATAACATAAGATTCGACTCCTCCGCTGTTCAAAATGATTCAAAATCAAAACTAATTAATGTTTTTGCTCCTATCAAATATCCACGAATATAACAAAAACCATTATTGCTTTGTAGCTATTCACAAAAAAATTGCTAAATTTATATGAAATTTTATATATCTGATTTCCAATTATACCCTATTAATGACCAAAATCCTCAGGCAAATTTTTATTAGAAACAATAGTACTAATCTACTATTTTAACCACAAGGAACGTTATGGATTTAGTTATATTACAATAGTTAATGTTTAAATAAGTTATTACATAAAATAAATTTGTATACTACAAATATCATTGAGGGATGCTAAACAAAGGAGAAAGTTCATTAACAAAATTCAGAGATTCAAGCCTACACCTAAACTTATCTCTAATTAAAATATCATTTTAACCATCTTTTCTTTCTAAATTTGGAGGATTTGTCTAAAATTTATCATTAATCATCAAAAAATTTATGAAATACGTTATATTCTTTGAACATAAACGTGTGTCATGTTTTCAATTTTATGTATTTTATTCATCTTTTCCATGTAAAAGCACGATAAGTATTAGTTAGATAAATACTTTCTTCCAACATAAAATGAACAAAACTGAAATTTAATTGATATTTTATTAATATAAACAAGTACAGTACATTTATTTAAATACACGCTTTATTTTTTATTAAGGATGCACTTTATACACTTTACAATCCAGTAGATAATTAAAATTAATTACGTTAGTCTCAAGTGACGGAGTACCGCTGTTATATATATAGAGAAATATTGAAATTTAAGCTATATAAAATGCTATTTTTCAATTATAAGTTTATGTAACAAACTCAATTCCGTACGAACGGTAACATTAAGTGCGAGAATAATTTCGATATTTTTCATTTGGAAAGGGGCAGAACACGTCGCGATATTCCTGGCGAATACTATTTATAACCTGGCACGAAAGAACATTTTTATTTCCATAAAATATTTTTAAAATATCCATTTTCGTATTCGCTACATGCATCGCCTTTTTAAAACACAATCTTCTAGCAACAATAATAGAGGGAGGCCCGGGTTTCATTCAGCGCTGCCATTTGCCAGATATCAGTTCTCTCGTTGGCCACATTTATCATCTTCATCGAAAAGAAGGAGCCGATAAAAACTTGCCAAATTGAATTCACCCGTTAAATCGTTATCAGAATGATGCTTGGTGTTTGTACACGGACTATTACATCTCTATCAAAGCTGCGGGGATGCGGTATCGTTATGTAAACTTCTATTTCAATGTAATTAGAAAAGTCGGCAATTGAGATATGCCCCACGGCCGCGGGGCATACATCATCCTAATCTGACAACTAACTCCACCTGGCGACGGTCTGATAGACGGATTCGTACCCGGGGATTGTCTCGTCTTTCGAATGGCGATTTTCCCAAAACCGTAATCCGCCGTTAAAGTTTTTATCCTCTCTGAGAAGAATAGATGGACTCATCTGAATCCTCTTAATACAAAAATTGCCTTCTACTGATTTCAGATTTCTGCTCTTCTTTCTTTTCCCTTTATTCCTCTTCTCGATGTCGGTCAGATTATGATTATCGAAAAAAGAAGACATTTTTCTACAATTTCGGCTCCTTTTCTAAGTCTAAAATATGTTAAATACATTTTTTATATACGTGGAAATAGAGAGGTGTAGCGAGAGATGACGTAGCAACTTATAGTTTTCTATAATTGATGCGGTTAGACGTATGAAAATCAATTAATCTAAAGAATTTCCTTTTCAATTCTAGCTTATTTTTTTTTTTTTTAGTTGTAATCGTTAATTAATTTTTTAAAAAAGTAATTTCATTCGGGTGAAAATATATTTTTAAACGTAAAAAGAAAAGCTATTTTAATCTGTAATTATTCTAATTTCAGATATAAAATCATAACTGTACTGGAGGGTATACAGTATATACTATAGTATAATATATATAGTATATAAACACTGTATATATTGTGTTTCTTCCTACATATATCTTCTCTCTGCTTATATGAACCTTCACATTTACTATAATTATACCAAAATATACGTAAAGATAATAGATAAAATTATTTGTTATTTTAAATTATTAAATCGACATCTTTATTTTTTTACAATTGCTCGTTTTCTTCCTTCTAAAACCAATTTTAAATGTTAAATAAAATATTTTAAAAAAAATGGTAAAAATACCGTATACGCTCTGCTCAGTTTACAACTATATCTTTCTTGATAACTATTATCCATAAATTCTTATTTGCTATTGGTCTATTTATTTGTATAATACGCTCCAATTCGACGGGATAAAAATCGGGAGAAATTTTTAAGCGATTTTTACCATTTTAAATAGAATAGAATGCCTAAACGACGATTCGTTCTTTTGCCTCCATTACATCTCTAATGTACTCTGTGCGGTACGTATTCACAATCGAGGATCAAGAGTTATAAGTCAACCAATAAGCATTCGCCTACTTAATGCAGAATGATTTGTAATTGGTTAACGACCGACTCTGACTCACGATCCTTAGCCGAGAACACAAACGTGGAGATTATTTATTAAATAAAGATGTTCTTTATTCAGAAAAAAAAGCATTTGTAATATTATTTTAATTGTAAGTAAATTCGATAAATTGTTTAATATTAATGCGTTAATCGTAAATCAAAAATGTATTGAGAGATTGTTAATAAAGGTTTAATTATAGAGTTATTCTTTTAAAATCTCTCCCTCTCTCCAACTTGCATCCTCCACGAAGAGAGTCCATTTTTCTCCATATAAAAGAGTTTAAATACAATGAAACCTGTGTAAACTAGACTCGAACGGGTTTGAGCATTTATAGGCCCTATATATATGTATTTTTAACACAAAAATTCCGAATATTTTATAAATTATAATAAACAAAAGTCGAATTGTAAGCCAACGAAGCAAAGACGAATAAAAAAAAAAAAGAATTAAATTTTTTTAAATGAAGAACGTGTTTGATGGGAGTGATAAGATAGTGTTAATGAGGAGTGAGATTCGATATGGAAGAAGAAAACGTCCATTATAATTATGAAGATTTCAAATTACTAACACTTAAAAGTTCTTTGTATTTATCGTTTGTATATTTTATAATGCAAAAATGTTTTATGTAGCCTATAATATAAAAACTCGAATTTTTAATTATAGACATTAAGTCTTAATTTCTTTTATAGCTTTTAAATCCGGTCCTCAATTTTTTTTTTTTTTTAAAGTTATCTTGGAATAACAAATTAATTGCTTAATTGGTTGATTGGTTATTCACATCACGGCAATATAATGCTTACGTTTTAATCGCTTTATATCATGGGCTAACGAAGAGTCGTCGAAATAATTTATTTTCGATATCATTTAAAGAATATTTTCCTTTCTAATTAAAGGATTTTGTCTGTTTATTTTTATTTTTTCGAATAAATATCAGAGATTATTAATAATTTAATTACAGAAAGGATGTCTAAGAGGATTTTTATCTCTTTCTGGGTGTGCGGACACAGAAGAATCCCAAAAATTTACTTTGTTACATAAAAAAACACATAGAAAAGTAATATAAATTAAACTTTCTTTTGATAAGTGGTGAAAAATCAGTTTAAATTTGTTTTACTGATTTTAATTAAAGATTTTTATGGTTATTAAGCTGAGACGGGTCCTACTTCCGAATTGATTTGGATCCTTTCTAACACTAAAATATTTTAATTGTAAACAAAATTTGTATAAAAGAAATATTAAGTGTTTAAAAATAAGTAAACATATAAAATTATTATGAAGTAATACCTTAAAAACTAAACGATTGTATAACATTTTATTGATATTATAGCTGAATATTTCATAGTTTAACGAAGTATTTAATATTTTGTAGTTTTAAAACAATTTATATAACATAAATCAATTTAGTCGCAGTATAACTCGAGTATAAAAGATATAAAAACTCTAATATTTTAAATGATTTAATGAAATAATTTTTTAAATGAACAAGAACTATTTATTTTTTATGATGATGAAAACATTGAATTGCAATTGATTTTTACGCTCTTTAAGAAAGAGAACAGTTTAAAACACTGGAAATTTAAGTCATTTAAACCTATAACCGTATAAATAAACTATAAAATTAAATATAAGCTACAATAAATAGTTTTGTTAAATAAAAATAAGTAACTTCCATTATTTATTTATTTATATTTTTAAAGTAAAAAAAAGTAATTTTAGATATTTTATCTTTCTTTCTTTTGTATTCACAATGCTTTTTCCAGTTTTACTGAATCAAAATATGCAAGTTTTTATATACTCTTGACTAGAATAGTCATTAGTTAGAATAAGTGAATTTATAAAAACAGTAAAAGAAAAAGAAAAAAAATGCTTTCAGTATATTTTTTAAATATGAATTTCAAATAGATTTATTGACAAATGCAAAGCGAGTCGTTTAATCATTGTACTGTATATTTGAATTTCATAAACTTAAAATGGATAAACTGTAGCCAACTCCTTTGTGAAATTAATATTAATAATTATATTGTAATCTGTATTTAAACTTTGATTGAATTAAGCTATAAATTAAATCATTTCGTTTTATTATTATTATTATTATTTAAAAACTTTACTACAAAACTTTCTATACTAGAAGACTAATGATGAAGTGATTTTTATTATGATAAAAAGTACTTAAGAGGAGAGGATGCTTATTAATTAAGAAGATAATATTCTATAAAAATAATTTTTATGATAGAAAATTACTGTGTATATAGAATTCGAGGAAATAAAACGGAATAAGAAAAGTGAATTAACAAAGATATTGTAAACTTTTCTGAACGTTATTTACGATTAATTTTTACTAAATTAATTTAAGAAATTGTATTAAAATGGATGAAATTTATACAAATATGCAAATGTTTTCAGGTCCACGATCCAGACGATCAAAAGAAAAGAAGAAAGCCGACGAGAAAAGACCAAGGACAGCATTCACTTCCGATCAATTGGCCAGGTTAAAAGAAGAATTTCAAGAAAATCGTTACCTAACAGAAAAACGAAGGCAATATCTCGCGAGGGAATTAAAACTAAACGAATCACAAATAAAAATATGGTTCCAGAATAAAAGAGCCAAGATTAAAAAAGCCAGCGGTCAGAGGAACCCTTTAGCTTTACAATTAATGGCTCAAGGACTGTATAATCACAGTACGAAACTGCTAATGGAAGAAAATGGAAGAAAGAATACCTCATCGACGGCATTATAGATTTACATGTGATATCAAACTATTTATTAAGCGAAAAAAATAAAATAAAATAAACTGAACATTCCTCGATTCCATAATAATGTAGTTACCAGAAAAATCAACGGCCACGTCGTAGACTAATAAAATTACTTATTTGAACCGGTAGAAGCTAATTGTACGAAAGATGTCTTATCAATGGTTGTCTCTTGTGTATCGTTGTTTTGTAATTAATCGGAGAAGCTTAGAAATAACGCAGCTTATCTGATATTTACTGTGATTGACCAACGAATTGAATGTATTAAAAATAGAGTTAAAACTATGTCTCTTGGTGTCTGATTTTTCATTCAGTTCTTTCGTTTGTGGCCTGTGGAAAGTAATGAAAATTCTCGAATTCGTCTCTTAAAAAAACAGGAAAACAAAATATAAAATAAAAATTCAAAGCTAATGTAACAAAATACAAATTTTAATCTATGTGTAACTGCATACATAAAAAATGCTGAACTTATATTTGAATTAAAAAATATTTAGTTTAAATATAATTAAAGTGTCGATTTATGAAAATTGTAGAGTAAATAACTCCATAATTATAGAAACGAAATGAAATAAATTACCGAATTTTAACCACTTCTAACCACTTATTAATAAGACGAAGCCACAGATTTATCGTAAATGTAAGAAGAAAGTTACGAATAAAATACACTGTAACTTATATAAAAAATTTGGAAGAACTAATAATATAAAAAGAATTCTTCCCATTGATTTACATCCCTTTCAATCATTTATTTATTTATTTATGAACGATTCAGAAATCTTAGTTTGATTTTTAATATTTCTGTTACTCAATTTGAGGTTTGAATATTAATTTGGCTAATTCAATTTATGAATAATACCATTTTTTGTGGAGAGATGAAATTCTTTTTTTTTTTCATTCGTTTATTTTAACAGTTTATGTCATAAAATACATTTATACAATCTGATGAAGGTGGAAAAAAAAAGCTTAATTTATGAGCTAAACACCGTTCGTTTAACATAGTTTCTTTCTATTTTATTATCATTTAATGATTGTAACATAAACACTTATTATACATATTATCTAGAGATTTTGAACATTTAATACCTTAAAAAAAAACCTAAATTATCTTGGAATAATCTTGAAGGTTAGATTAATTAAAAATTATAATTTGAAAACAAGTTTAAGTTTATGCCACAAGGAAAAAAGAAGACATTTCTCTTTAGTTGTTTAGCAGGGACTCTATCCATATATCATTATATTATCCGAAAGTTGGCCTTGATTATCAAGGACAAGAAACTCAATTGGGCAAGCTTCGATGTAGAGAGATAAAAGAAATAGTGTTCATATTAACTATAATTATTTTCTCTGTGTATAAATAGGATATGCATAAAAAAAGCTAAATCTCCAATTAATATCAAATATGGCAATTTTTATTAAAAATTAGATATGAAATTGATTTATATTCTCATTTAATTATTACAAAAGCTAGTTGCTTTCTATTGTTTTACACACATTACGTGATCCTTTACGAAAATATTTATAATAAAAGATACGTAATTACAAGTTTATGATTAGTTATACTTATTATAACCTCAAACTATGAAAACAATATATATAAAAATGTAATTAAAACATTCTTAAGAATGTATTATTTCCATTAAAACGTCGGTAATTTCTATTAATATAAGTATTTTTCAGTAATTGTATGTCCAATAGAAGGCCTTGAATATTCATAAATCGTCTTCTTATATTGATAAAAACCCATTAAGAAGTATTATCAAAGTCGAATAATTATAAAATTATGTCATAAAATATTTAAGATGCTCCGATGAAATTTTCCGGACGGGCCTTATTGATTGATAATTACATTATTATATTGGATCATTGGATATTTTATAAACTAAAACAACATCGGGCCTGTATGCTGTGAGACTTGGAGAATAGGATTACTGTAAAGGTAATTTTAACATACATAAATGTCCAACATAAAATTGGACATACTAAATTTAAATATTGTCTAGTTTTTAGGATAATGTAACGTTTAACGTTTTATTCTTATGGTCTAAATAAGGGGTCCTTTCCAAGAGGAAGGTTATATAAGTAAATTTAAAAAATAATAATNAATAATTCATAAGTAATTTTCTAAATAGCATTTTGTGTATTGCTTAGATACACTGAAAAGAATGTATAATATAAACTATTAATTAAAATTAAAAAGAATCGATTAAGTTTATTATTTTCCTTTGTTTGAAGTTGAATATAGATTTAATTTATTAGACTTAACGCTCTTAATAACTCATTAAACTATAAAGCGTGGCCAAAGGCTCAATTAATTCTCTTTTGTGTTTGTACTTCTTAATCTTAGGATCTTTAATATCTTATTAAGTATGTGAATGTATAATTACCCGTAGGAAAAGAATGATTTGATGCAAGTGAATTAGTTTTAATCGGGGAAAAAGTAAGAGTGCAAAAGTCGACTTTTTTAAGTAGCAGAACTAGGATTAGTCGTGGAAAAGTATGCCCCAGATTCAATCAAGATCGCTTCCATTCCAAGCAGTTTCACCTGTCATTTGAAAAAACGACCACACACATCGAAATTGGGATCATTAATTTCAGTCCCGATGTTTTAGCTGCAGGGCATAACCTGCACACCTTTGATAGAGGCATCTTTGTAACCGGTGAGGTGTGTTTTGTGTCCGTTATGCACACATTTAAAAGAAGACAGCAAATTTATGTGTCTGGATGGATATCGGGAATGCAAATGTTCGTTTTCTACATTATTTTCCATTTGTTTTTGTTCCACCATTTGAATAAAAAATTGCAAAAATAAAAGTTATAGCATTAAGTTCGATAGAAAACAGGGCCAAGGGGCTTATATTTTCGATTACATCTAAAGATAAAGAAATATCCGTTTACAGATTTATAACATAGAATCCATTATATATCACCAGGGAATACTTTCGATCCGAGGTCAAAGGCCTTCTGTTTATGTTAATGCTTACATTATGAATGAAAATCACTACAATTAGACTTAATAGAAGCTTTCCGAGATAAAATTTAAACAAATAGGAAATGAGCCGGTTTGTAATTTATTATGCATATATATTAACATAAAATGATTAACGATAAGGAAAAAGGAAAAGGTTGGTAGATAGATAGCTTTAGGCTGTATCGAGCAGATGTGTTGGGCTCACTTTTGGTCCTACCTTCATCGCTGGAGTAGGGGAAAAAAACTCACTTTACTAAAAAAATTTTTGCTTTAATTATTTACCCATAAAGCATTATCGAAAATCGTTTAATGTTTAAAATTAATGTTAAACTGCAATTTGACGTTAGCAATTTCTGTTTGTAAGGGAGAATGTTTCTGAAAATTCCTTCGTTAATCGGGAACGTTCTCCTTCATGCATTTCTGCACACATTCTACAGTGGCTGCACTCGGAATTCTTCTCTTCTTAGTTGTAGCTCGGTTCATCTTTAATAATAATCCGTATTTATTCAATTTATGATTAAATGACTTCTGTTTATTGTACTCGGTATAATCGATGCATCCAAATGTGAGATACAAGAAAAAGTCGCCATTTTGGATTAAATGACGTTCTCACTCTACAATATATAAATGAATAATCTGTTAACACATACTCTTCTTTAATCATATTCAACGTTCACAATGATGTCAGCTTTTACTCTTATATAAGTAAGTTATTAAGTTAGAATAATCTTTAAGCTTTAAATTAATACTCCAACATTTCATCATTATACACTAATAATGATTTTTAAAACATATAGATAAATTAAGTAACATTCATATAGACTAGATAAAGTTCTAAAGTATATAGAAACTGTAGGCCTAAGTTTACATTTACACTTATTTATAAAAGTACAATACATTTTTATATGAAGGCTAATTATATTCGTGTAATAAATCTATACATTATAGAAGGAAATAAGAAATCGCCTCCATGTTTGATTAATACTTTACCGAATACCGAGTATAATAAGCTTTCATTAATTCATTCAATAGATAATAGATTTGTATTATGGTTTAATATATAAACTTTGTAATAGAAATGAATAATAATACAAAGAACTGTAATGAATCAAAGAAATTAGTCTGAACGTTAATAAAATATCATTTACAGATACAATATATTGTTTTATAATTAAAATTTATAAAAACACTTAATTTAATACAGATATATAATCTATATTAAGAAAATAACTGGTTTGTTTCATCAATAGAATTAAAAGTTTGAAGAAAATAGTAAAACTTCTTGAACTGTCTACTTTATCTTCCCATAGATAAGTCCAGTATCATCATACTTTAACCTATATAAGATCTGTTATTCTATATATATAGACAATTTTTTACTAAAAAGTTATATATTGTTTTTGCTCTTCTAGAATTTTGTATCGCAAATTAAATACCTAAACTTTTTTTTCAGTTTTCTACATCGTATTAAATTATAAACAACCAAGAACAATAATTTTTCAGACAGCATATCTGTTTATTATAGGCTATATCAATTAAATTGTTTAAGTAGTGACTATTATACTAAAATATTCTTTCTCTCTTATTGTTTTATATGCTGTAATGTGATGATACAATACTTTCAATATATTCTGATGCATCTCATTCATAAAACATCAAAATAACCGAGTAAATATCTATCTTGTGATTCTGATGAAGCGATGAAGGATGTTAAGTGTTAAAGATACAAAGATTTCGCAGGATTTCTAATTGATTCTATACGAGTAGCTGTTTAGATACTCGTGATTTAGCATTTTAGCACGAGTAGATACTTTCAAAAGTATTGTATAAATAAATATAACATCTACATTGACAGTTACAACAGTATTAAATTATTATAATATTTTACCCAGAGCAGAAGCGAGTTATATTTTGGCCAAGAAATCCCATCCCGATTTCTTAGACAGAAAAGAGCTTAATAAAACTTATCTATCTATGATAAGACATTACGATGTTTTTAAATTAGATAATTATATCTGAATATAACATAAGATTCGACTCCTCCGCTGTTCAAAATGATTCAAAATCAAAACTAATTAATGTTTTTGCTCCTATCAAATATCCACGAATATAACAAAAACCATTATTGCTTTGTAGCTATTCACAAAAAAATTGCTAAATTTATATGAAATTTTATATATCTGATTTCCAATTATACCCTATTAATGACCAAAATCCTCAGGCAAATTTTTATTAGAAACAATAGTACTAATCTACTATTTTAACCACAAGGAACGTTATGGATTTAGTTATATTACAATAGTTAATGTTTAAATAAGTTATTACATAAAATAAATTTGTATACTACAAATATCATTTAGGGATGCTAAACAAAGGAGAAAGTTCATTAACAAAATTCAGAGATTCAAGCCTACACCTAAACTTATCTCTAATTAAAATATCATTTTAACCATCTTTTCTTTCTAAATTTGGAGGATTTGTCTAAAATTTATCATTAATCATCAAAAAATTTATGAAATACGTTATATTCTTTGAACATAAACGTGTGTCATGTTTTCAATTTTATGTATTTTATTCATCTTTTCCATGTAAAAGCACGATAAGTATTAGTTAGATAAATACTTTCTTTCAACATAAAATGGACAAAACTGAAATTTAATTGATATTTTATTAATATAAACAAGTACAGTACATTTATTTAAATACACGCTTTATTTTTTATTAAGGATGCACTTTATACACTTTACAATCCAGTAGATAATTAAAATTAATTACGTTAGTCTCAAGTGACGGAGTACCGCTGTTATATATATAGAGAAATATTGAAATTTAAGCTATATAAAATGCTATTTTTCAATTATAAGTTTATGTAACAAACTCAATTCCGTACGAACGGTAACATTAAGTGCGAGAATAATTTCGATATTTTTCATTTGGAAAGGGGCAGAACACGTCGCGATATTCCTGGCGAATACTATTTATAACCTGGCACGAAAGAACATTTTTATTTCCATAAAATATTTTTAAAATATCCATTTTCGTATTCGCTACATGCATCGCCTTTTTAAAACACAATCTTCTAGCAACAATAATAGAGGGAGGCCCGGGTTTCATTCAGCGCTGCCATTTGCCAGATATCAGTTCTCTCGTTGGCCACATTTATCATCTTCATCGAAAAGAAGGAGCCGATAAAAACTTGCCAAATTGAATTCACCCGTTAAATCGTTATCAGAATGATGCTTGGTGTTTGTACACGGACTATTACATCTCTATCAAAGCTGCGGGGATGCGGTATCGTTATGTAAACTTCTATTTCAATGTAATTAGAAAAGTCGGCAATTGAGATATGCCCCACGGCCGCGGGGCATACATCATCCTAATCTGACAACTAACTCCACCTGGCGACGGTCTGATAGACGGATTCGTACCCGGGGATTGTCTCGTCTTTCGAATGGCGATTTTCCCAAAACCGTAATCCGCCGTTAAAGTTTTTATCCTCTCTGAGAAGAATAGATGGACTCATCTGAATCCTCTTAATACAAAAATTGCCTTCTACTGATTTCAGATTTCTGCTCTTCTTTCTTTTCCCTTTATTCCTCTTCTCGATGTCGGTCAGATTATGATTATCGAAAAAAGAAGACATTTTTCTACAATTTCGGCTCGTTTTCTATGTCTAAAATATGTTAAATACATTTTTTATATACGTGGAAATAGAGAGGTGTAGCGAGAGATGACGTAGCAACTTATAGTTTTCTATAATTGATGCGGTTAGACGTATGAAAATCAATTAATCTAAAGAATTTCCTTTTCAATTCTAGCTTATTTTTTTTTTTTTTAGTTGTAATCGTTAATTAATTTTTTAAAAAAGTAATTTCATTCGGGTGAAAATATATTTTTAAACGTAAAAAGAAAAGCTATTTTAATCTGTAATTATTCTAATTTCAGATATAAAATCATAACTGTACTGGAGGGTATACAGTATATACTATAGTATAATATATATAGTATATAAACACTGTATATATTGTGTTTCTTCCTACATATATCTACTCTCTGCTTATATGAACCTTCACATTTACTATAATTATACCAAAATATACGTAAAGATAATAGATAAAATTATTCGTTATTTTAAATTATCAGATCGACATCTTTATTTTTTACAATTGCTCGTTTTCTTCCTTCTAAAACCAATTTTAAATGTTAAATAAAATATTTTAAAAAAAATGGTAAAAATACCGTATACGCTCTGCTCAGTTTACAACTATATCTTTCTTGATAACTATTATCCATAAATTCTTATTTGCTATTGGTCTATTTATTTGTATAATACGCTCCAATTCGACGGGATAAAAATCGGGAGAAATTTTTAAGCGATTTTTACCATTTTAAATAGAATAGAATGCCTAAACGACGATTCGTTCTTTTGCCTCCATTACATCTCTAATGTACTCTGTGCGGTACGTATTCACAATCGAGGATCAAGAGTTATAAGTCAACCAATAAGCATTCGCCTACTTAATGCAGAATGATTTGTAATTGGTTAACGACCGACTCTGACTCACGATCCTTAGCCGAGAACACAAACGTGGAGATTATTTATTAAATAAAGATGTTCTTTATTCAGAAAAAAAAGCACTTGTAATATTATTTTAATTGTAAGTAAATTCGATAAATTGTTTAATATTAATGCGTTAATCGTAAATCAAAAATGTATTGAGAGATTGTTAATAAAGGTTTAATTATAGAGTTATTCTTTTAAAATCTCTCCCTCTCTCCAACTTGCATCCTCCACGAAGAGAGTCCATTTTTCTCCATATAAAAGAGTTTAAATACAATGAAACCTGTGTAAACTAGACTCGAACGGGTTTGAGCATTTATAGGCCCTATATATATGTATTTTTAACACAAAAATTCCGAATATTTTATAAATTATAATAAACAAAAGTCGAATTGTAAGCCAACGAAGCAAAGACGAATAAAAAAAAAAAAGAATTAAATTTTTTTAAATGAAGAACGTGTTTGATGGGAGTGATAAGATAGTGTTAATGAGGAGTGAGATTCGATATGGAAGAAGAAAACGTCCATTATAATTATGAAGATTTCAAATTACTAACACTTAAAAGTTCTTTGTATTTATCGTTTGTATATTTTATAATGCAAAAATGTTTTATGTAGCCTATAATATAAAAACTCGAATTTTTAATTATAGACATTAAGTCTTAATTTCTTTTATAGCTTTTAAATCCGGTCCTCAATTTTTTTTTTTTTTTAAAGTTATCTTGGAATAACAAATTAATTGCTTAATTGGTTGATTGGTTATTCACATCACGGCAATATAATGCTTACGTTTTAATCGCTTTATATCATGGGCTAACGAAGAGTCGTCGAAATAATTTATTTTCGATATCATTTAAAGAATATTTTCCTTTCTAATTAAAGGATTTTGTCTGTTTATTTTTATTTTTTCGAATAAATATCAGAGATTATTAATAATTTAATTACAGAAAGGATGTCTAAGAGGATTTTTATCTCTTTCTGGGTGTGCGGACACAGAAGAATCCCAAAAATTTACTTTGTTACATAAAAAAACACATAGAAAAGTAATATAAATTAAACTTTCTTTTGATAAGTGGTGAAAAATCAGTTTAAATTTGTTTTACTGATTTTAATTAAAGATTTTTATGGTTATTAAGCTGAGACGGGTCCTACTTCCGAATTGATTTGGATCCTTTCTAACACTAAAATATTTTAATTGTAAACAAAATTTGTATAAAAGAAATATTAAGTGTTTAAAAATAAGTAAACATATAAAATTATTATGAAGTAATACCTTAAAAACTAAACGATTGTATAACATTTTATTGATATTATAGCTGAATATTTCATAGTTTAACGAAGTATTTAATATTTTGTAGTTTTAAAACAATTTATATAACATAAATCAATTTAGTCGCAGTATAACTCGAGTATAAAAGATATAAAAACTCTAATATTTTAAATGATTTAATGAAATAATTTTTTAAATGAACAAGAACTATTTATTTTTTATGATGATGAAAACATTGAATTGCAATTGATTTTTACGCTCTTTAAGAAAGAGAACAGTTTAAAACACTGGAAATTTAAGTCATTTAAACCTATAACCGTATAAATAAACTATAAAATTAAATATAAGCTACAATAAATAGTTTTGTTAAATAAAAATAAGTAACTTCCATTATTTATTTATTTATATTTTTAAAGTAAAAAAAAGTAATTTTAGATATTTTATCTTTCTTTCTTTTGTATTCACAATGCTTTTTCCAGTTTTACTGAATCAAAATATGCAAGTTTTTATATACTCTTGACTAGAATAGTCATTAGTTAGAATAAGTGAATTTATAAAAACAGTAAAAGAAAAAGAAAAAAAATGCTTTCAGTATATTTTTTAAATATGAATTTCAAATAGATTTATTGACAAATGCAAAGCGAGTCGTTTAATCATTGTACTGTATATTTGAATTTCATAAACTTAAAATGGATAAACTGTAGCCAACTCCTTTGTGAAATTAATATTAATAATTATATTGTAATCTGTATTTAAACTTTGATTGAATTAAGCTATAAATTAAATCATTTCGTTTTATTATTATTATTATTATTTAAAAACTTTACTACAAAACTTTCTATACTAGAAGACTAATGATGAAGTGATTTTTATTATGATAAAAAGTACTTAAGAGGAGAGGATGCTTATTAATTAAGAAGATAATATTCTATAAAAATAATTTTTATGATAGAAAATTACTGTGTATATAGAATTCGAGGAAATAAAACGGAATAAGAAAAGTGAATTGACAAAGATATTGTAAACTTTTCTAAACGTTATTTACGATTAATTTTTACTAAATTAATTTAAGAAATTGTATTAAAATGGATGAAATTTATACAAATATGCAAATGTTTTCAGGTCCACGATCCAGACGATCAAAAGAAAAGAAGAAAGCCGACGAGAAAAGACCAAGGACAGCATTCACTTCCGATCAATTGGCCAGGTTAAAAGAAGAATTTCAAGAAAATCGTTACCTAACAGAAAAACGAAGGCAATATCTCGCGAGGGAATTAAAACTAAACGAATCACAAATAAAAATATGGTTCCAGAATAAAAGAGCCAAGATTAAAAAAGCCAGCGGTCAGAGGAACCCTTTAGCTTTACAATTAATGGCTCAAGGACTGTATAATCACAGTACGAAACTGCTAATGGAAGAAAATGGAAGAAAGAATACCTCATCGACGGCATTATAGATTTACATGTGATATCAAACTATTTATTAAGCGAAAAAAATAAAATAAAATAAACTGAACATTCCTCGATTCCATAATAATGTAGTTACCAGAAAAATCAACGGCCACGTCGTAGACTAATAAAATTACTTATTTGAACCGGTAGAAGCTAATTGTACGAAAGATGTCTTATCAATGGTTGTCTCTTGTGTATCGTTGTTTTGTAATTAATCGGAGAAGCTTAGAAATAACGCAGCTTATCTGATATTTACTGTGATTGACCAACGAATTGAATGTATTAAAAATAGAGTTAAAACTATGTCTCTTGGTGTCTGATTTTTCATTCAGTTCTTTCGTTTGTGGCCTGTGGAAAGTAATGAAAATTCTCGAATTCGTCTCTTAAAAAAACAGGAAAACAAAATATAAAATAAAAATTCAAAGCTAATGTAACAAAATACAAATTTTAATCT
Organism: Centruroides sculpturatus; assembly: GCF_000671375.1. Classification (NCBI taxonomy): domain Eukaryota; kingdom Metazoa; phylum Arthropoda; class Arachnida; order Scorpiones; family Buthidae; genus Centruroides; species Centruroides sculpturatus. The sequence continues at coordinate 456,387 of NW_019384354.1, read as the reverse complement.
ATGTGTAACTGCATACATAAAAAATGCTGAACTTATATTTGAATTAAAAAATATTTAGTTTAAATATAATTAAAGTGTCGATTTATGAAAATTGTAGAGTAAATAACTCCATAATTATAGAAACGAAATGAAATAAATTACCGAATTTTAACCACTTCTAACCACTTATTAATAAGACGAAGCCACAGATTTATCGTAAATGTAAGAAGAAAGTTACGAATAAAATACACTGTAACTTATATAAAAAATTTGGAAGAACTAATAATATAAAAAGAATTCTTCCCATTGATTTACATCCCTTTCAATCATTTATTTATTTATTTATGAACGATTCAGAAATCTTAGTTTGATTTTTAATATTTCTGTTACTCTATTTGAGGTTTGAATATTAATTTGGCTAATTCAATTTATGAATAATACCATTTTTTGTGGAGAGATGAAATTCTTTTTTTTTTTCATTCGTTTATTTTAACAGTTTATGTCATAAAATACATTTATACAATCTGATGAAGGTGGAAAAAAAAAGTTTAATTTATGAGCTAAACACCGTTCGTTTAACATAGTTTCTTTCTATTTTATTATCATTTAATGATTGTAACATAAACACTTATTATACATATTATCTAGAGATTTTGAACATTTAATACCTTAAAAAAAAACCTAAATTATCTTGGAATAATCTTGAAGGTTAGATTAATTAAAAATTATAATTTGAAAACAAGTTTAAGTTTATGCCACAAGGAAAAAAGAAGACATTTCTCTTTAGTTGTTTAGCAGGGACTCTATCCATATATCATTATATTATCCGAAAGTTGGCCTTGATTATCAAGGACAAGAAACTCAATTGGGCAAGCTTCGATGTAGAGAGATAAAAGAAATAGTGTTCATATTAACTATAATTATTTTCTCTGTGTATAAATAGGATATGCATAAAAAAAGCTAAATCTCCAATTAATATCAAATATGGCAATTTTTATTAAAAATTAGATATGAAATTGATTTATATTCTCATTTAATTATTACAAAAGCTAGTTGCTTTCTATTGTTTTACACACATTACGTGATCCTTTACGAAAATATTTATAATAAAAGATACGTAATTACAAGTTTATGATTAGTTATACTTATTATAACCTCAAACTATGAAAACAATATATATAAAAATGTAATTAAAACATTCTTAAGAATGTATTATTTCCATTAAAACGTCGGTAATTTCTATTAATATAAGTATTTTTCAGTAATTGTATGTCCAATAGAAGGCCTTGAATATTCATAAATCGTCTTCTTATATTGATAAAAACCCATTAAGAAGTATTATCAAAGTCGAATAATTATAAAATTATGTCATAAAATATTTAAGATGCTCCGATGAAATTTTCCGGACGGGCCTTATTGATTGATAATTATATTATTATATTGGATCATTGGATATTTTATAAACTAAAACAACATCGGGCCTGTATGCTGTGAGACTTGGAGAATAGGATTACTGTAAAGGTAATTTTAACATACATAAATGTCCAACATAAAATTGGACATACTAAATTTAAATATTGTCTAGTTTTTAGGATAATGTAACGTTTAACGTTTTATTCTTATGGTCTAAATAAGGGGTCCTTTCCAAGAGGAAGGTTATATAAGTAAATTTAAAAAATAATAATCAAAGAAAATATATTACAAATATCGTAAGTAATTTTTTATTTATTATTATTATTATCTATAAGCAACTCGAGCCATTGTTTGGGGGGGACCCCTGGCCTAAACAATAAGAGCAAACAGCCATTGCAATATTGAGAGCATCCGAGTTCTCAAACTCCACAATATGACTTCAGTTATGCTCAAAATACTATTTATTGAGCTACTAATATAATTGAATTAAGAAAAATCATAATATATTAGTGGTCTAATTTCTTTCCATTCAAAAATTCTTGAGTCAACGCTTATATAGACATTAATATTAACAAATGGGTAAAAAAATGAACACCAATAAGCCCATTTTTCTATATTTACAAAATTACACAAATTATAAATTGACTGTTAGATCCATCAATATTTTGCCTTTTATTTAACAAATGAAATACTTAGAATGCTCCCTTTCTCGAAGACCCTCTCTAGAGCAATCTATTTGATGTACTACATTGATTTTAAATTTTAATTTCGTACAATTGAAAGAAAATTTGGAACTCTTACAGCTACGGATTGGTTTTCAATTTAAATTTCTATTATAGGCCACGTAGATGAAGATTTTCCGGGTCCTCTAGGCATAAGATTTGACCTCCCTCTACATAATTTTACATCATAAACATTTAATTGTAGCTAAAGAATTATGTATAAATATGATATAGAATTACAATGGTAAAATTGCTTTATTTTTTCCAATTATTTTCGGGATCTCGAGACCCGGAGGTCCTAGGCATAGACTCACGTGCCTGGTGATAATCCTGTACTGCTTACAGGCTTCTATACTTTGTGGTTATTGGGTCTTTATACAGTATTCACTATCGTATACTAGCTAAGGCCTTTATAATATCGAGTATTATGAGGCATAGCCTTTATATAAACTTATATAAAAGGGGTCCTTATAGGGCCTATATTATAAATCCACTCTTGTTTAGGGCATTGCACAACCTAAAATCATCATTGTCTAAGAATNGTGAGACTTGGAGAATAGGATTACTGTAAAGGTAATTTTAACATACATAAATGTCCAACATAAAATTGGACATACTAAATTTAAATATTGTCTAGTTTTTAGGATAATGTAACGTTTAACGTTTTATTCTTATGGTCTAAATAAGGGGTCCTTTCCAAGAGGAAGGTTATATAAGTAAATTTAAAAAATAATAATAATAATAATAATAACAACGACTACTTTAAAAAGTATGTAAAATTATTTTAAATTTCGAAATACGATTATGTCGCTATTTTTATTATTAATTTGATTTTAAACGTCATAAATAATCAATTTAAATAATCAAACTATGAATTTTAAATAGAGAATATAAACGCGATTAAAATTCACTTAAACTCTTTATTATTCTTTATAGTTTTAAAAGAGTTAATGAATTTGTCATTGTTGATATAATTTCCATTCATTCGTTCTCAACTTGTCCAATTTTAAGTCATTCATTTCAATCAATCTCTTCATTCTCTTCTCTTAATTAGAATTCCGATCCATCCGATCTCTCGAGAAACACGTTATTTATTAGAGTGATTTTTATTTAAAATAATTTATCAAATGTATCGGAAACGTGGATCGAATTTAAGTATTTGCTATTAAAATTGATGTTTGGCTACACTATTTTCCACAAGAATATGAAAATCAACCATTAATTTAGCTTATGAAACAGCAATTACGCAAACGGAATCGTACCCATTGTTTGATTGTCAAATTAATCTTTAAATTTTCCATTTTTATCGTACAGAAAAATAAAGAAAAAATAATAAAAAAAAAGAATTAAATTTATTCCTTGTTTTCTTCGGATATAATTCTCAAATTTTTCTTTAATTTTCAAGACTTTTTTCTATATTAATTTTAAGTTAAATATTTGTTACGTATCATTAATTCTATTGTATTTCTTGTGTTTAAAAATATCTTTATTTGGCAAAACACTATTTAAAATGTTCTTTTGATTATTTTTAAAATGTACTATAAAAAAGGCAAATGAACACAAGTTCTCTTGACTTTTGAGAAGCCAAGGACACAAATACGAGGCCTCATCACTCTCCAAAAATCATAACAATAAACGAATAAAATAGAAATAGAAATAGAAATAGAATTTTTTGACAAATTTATTTAAAAAAACTTTAATTTTTTAATATGTATTTTACATAAAAGATTCATTTCTGGACCTCTCTATGCCTCGGATATAAAGTGGTTTTGCTGGCCTGAGTAACAAGTAAAGCCTACTGAATAAGGCTTCAGTTTATAGGAACTAGTCTAAGGAAGAGTAATTAATTGGAATTTCATATATAAGTTGTTATAAAATTTAGAACAGAATTTTGTTGAAGATTTGAATTCAACAAATAGCAAGTTTACATCAAACTTAATTCGCTTTGTAGCCTATAATGCTGTTATATTGATACAGTAACTTCAATATTTTATGTAAATGATTTTTTACCGTATACAACGAACGAAGTAAATAAAATATAACTTATATTTTATGATTTCATTAACAGTTATGTCATAACACAATTACAGATTGAAACACGCAATGCCTTATCTTTTTAGATAGATATCAGGACAATTGTTTAATGTCCGCTTAGGAAGTTACTACACGAGCTGAGAGACACTTTCATCCTGTCCTTAATTGCTGTTTATTATTAAGTTATGCTAAAAGATATTGGTATGCTGATATAATGACTGCAAAAGGAAAATACTTGTTAATTTGTTAGGCAATGTCCCAAGTGATAAGTCGCCATCTGCATAATAAGTGTCGAAGTTAATTTGTTATTCTAAGAACTATAAATCCTACGTAATGCAATTTATAATAAAACTGTTGCTGTTCTTAATATGTTAGTAATAAGTAATATTTGAAATGAAAAACAATTCGGTTAGGCAAACTAAAATTAAAAAATCATATGCTGCTACCAATATATTTTTGTTATCTTAATCTACGACTCTTAATGGACTCTCGATAAGTCGAATTTCCTTTAATGCTTTTAATTTAATATCTTTTATTTCGATTATATACAAAAATATGTTGAAAAAATGTAGTGATGTGTCTCGATAACACATAGGCCTATACATAAACACGTGAAGCATATACATACACAGATCAAATATTTGCTCAAATTATAATCGTTTAAATTTAACATGGTTTACTTATTAGACAGAGGAATATACTGAAAAAATTTAAGAAGGCGTATTTAAGAATATATCGAAAATATAAAATGATGCCACTGGATTACACATAAGTTATGCAGTAAAATTGGCAATATCTACATCACACACTGCCAACTTTCATTCAAATATCTTTGTTAATTATCTTTGTAAACACTTGAATTTATTAAGGTATCTTTCGAAGATATAGTGGAATGTATTGAAAATAGAAAATGATATTTGTCAATAATACACAGGCAATATAAGCAGGAATCATCTACGTCACATATGGCCATGTAGCATGGAATACCTCTGTAAAATGTAATTATAATAGCTTGAATTCGACAAAGTTTATTTCAAATATAGAGAAGAATGTATAGAAAATATAAAATGATATATTTTGGTAATACACAAATAATAAAAACTGGTGGTATGGCTATAATGCCACCAAATATCTCGTTAATTATAATCACGGTGGGTTAAAATTTAGATTTATCTGTATTCGTCTTCTGAATAATAAAAAGAAATTTTCTGAACCAAGTCATCAATTTATTGTGTTAAATATTTACAAAAGTAAATGTGTTAAAAATATTTATTAAGTTTAAAGAAGTTTCTTTCGAATACACATACATAAACATATATGTTTATTCGTAACAGAAACGATACTAATACCGAAAGTTCTACGTCACACATTGTCGTATTCTTGTCAAGTATCTGCATTAATTGTAATGGCAATGGCTTGAAATTTACAGAATTTATTGGCAAAGTATAAAAGAATATATCGAATATATATAATATGTTTTTATAGATAATAGAAAAGAATAAATTACCAAAAGTGTCAGAGAATATCTCGTTATATTGTTACAAAACTTATTCGGAAAATCATAATTGCACACTTAAATTTAACAAGATTTATTATAACAAATATACAGAAGAATATATTAAATATCTAAAATAATGCTTTCCCATAATACGATGCAAATAATGACAGAAAATATCTAACTTACATCATACGTTGCCATATAATAATCTCCATTAATTACAATTGCAACAGGTTGAAATTTACAAGGTATTTTTGAAAATTAATGAGCCTATATCATTCGTATTTTGAGAATAGAAGCGAATAAATTTAATAAGAGCATTTACGAAACAAATAATAATAAAATTGTCGACGGCGGTTGAAGTTAAGACAATAGAAATATTATATAATAAATTTTGTGTATTTCCGCCATGTTTGTACCGAAAAAGTACAAATATGGCGGAGATACACAAAATATTACAGGTATAAATATTGAATATTTTTTCGTTTCACGCTTTATACATTTCTAACTCGTTACTCTCTCCTATCCGGAGTGCGTCATCTTACCAACCCTAGCAGGAGTGATGGCAAAAAGGAGTACCTTAGATATATTTGTTATAATTAATTTTCTATTATCGTGATTTAAAAAATAATACTTTTTCTACAGAAATTAACAATTATAGAATGTCCCATTATAATTCACTCTTTGATGTGTCCTGTATTACTGAATACAGAATAATGTACTGTACAGTACTGTACCTCCTTTCCCTCGCTATACCTTAGACGGCATAACGTAATAAATATACAATACTGTATTTACAATGTCTCAGAAAAGTAAGAAAATACGGAGCAATATATTAATAAAAGAATTAACTTCATATTTCTTCCACAACATTCTTTTATTTCGGGAAATGAAAAAGCCAATTTAAAAGCCAAAAGCCGTTTCCAAAGACTAAAAGATAATTTAAAATTCATAATTTATTTTTAAAAAAACGCGTGGCGCCATCTGTTATCCGGTTGTGTTATAAAAGCTTTATATTTTTAATTACTGTACTATAAAATGGCAAAAAACTTTATTTTCGGGGTAGGTGCGAGTTTTATATAAAGAGTTTGGATGTTAATAACGAATAAAATCTTCATTAAGTCCTATTCCGCTTAAGATAATGACCTCCCTCTATCTCCCCAACCTCTCGACCTTTCACCACCAAAATTTAATAGCATCGAAGTCCTCGTATACAAGCCACCGTGCCAAATTTCGTTTCTTAATCTTTACCCCATCCTAAAATATTAAAAACGTTTTAAAACATTGGCAAAGCCAACTTTAAAAAACGCTGCCTTACAATGATGATGCTCCATCTATTGTCAATAATTCGAGTCTCTATCTGAAAAAATTCAATTATTAAATTTAACCCTCCGAGTAATTTTTGCAAATCTCTACGTTTTAAGACCTCCCTGAACCCTAAAAAGTCAAAAAAACGGCAAGAAAAGTTCCATGGATATGTATGTATGTGTATTGGCGTTTATCTCAGGACGTGGTGAAGATAAAGAAACTAAATTTGGCACGGTATACAAGGATCATTGACGATATTAAATTTTGGTTGTGAAAAAGGTCAAGGGGATGAAGAGATAGAGGGTGGTCACGTGATATATTTCGAGAGAGAGAGGTCAGACTTAACGAAGATTTCACTTGTTAGCATTTAAAGTGTTTTATAAAACTCATCTTTACCCTCGAAATTAATTCTTTTGCTATTTTACAATAATTAAATATATATATAGTTTTTATAACAAAATCTCATAATAGATGGTGCCACATACAATTTAGTTATTTATTTTGATTAGTAATACAAAATGTTGTTTTTAAAATAAAATCTCGTAAAAGTCGGGACAGTTACGCAACTCGTTGCTAGATTTTTTTAATATTTGAGCAATATCTTTGCAATAAAGACCATTGGTAACATGTTATTAGAACTTTTATCTTGTTAATGCCATCTAGAGACGCACTGTTTCATTTCAATAGACATTTCCGTAACGTTTTAATTATTAATTACACACAAATGTTAGTGTTTACATTTGAAAATTCCATATCCACGGTGGCCAAACTCCCGTATACAGTGGGTGATCGGTTAACGAATATAATCTGTTCCAATACTTTGTTCGTTAACCGATTATCGATTTACCATAGGTTTTAATGGGAATTTGATTAATTCATTCTGGTGACTCCCAAAAAATAAAAAAAACATATACTTTCTTACTACGTTTATTCATATGTAATAATAAAAATACCTATATACACGGTCTTGCATATTTATTTGTCATGTTTTTTCCGTTTGTGGGGGTTAAAGAATCTGTCTAATGTCGATTGCTTTTCTGTCTTCTTCGTGATTTTTCAGAAGTAATTAATCGCATTGTAATTGTAGAGATCCCTAAGCCCATTAACCTCAACCTGGTTTGGGATGCCATTTTAAGACCGCTGTTCTGACATCCTCCTATTTCTTCAAAAGATCTTTAATAGCAGATATCGGCATCAATCCTCTTTTTCAGAAGAAAACGTAAAAGAATTGTTTCTGTCAGAAATATAAAAGGCTGAAATTACAAGAGAGAGCTTCAAAGTTCGGGGGAATACTATCCGATCAGTATATACTGGGTAGAACGTCGATGTCGACGTCTCCCGCGCTCCGAAAAGTTTCGAATTGTTGCCTGAAGACAAAGGAAGACCAATCGGTATTCGTTATTTTATGTCGCTTCTTCTTGTGTTTGTTCTGTGAAGTGTTCGTTATCCGAACATGTGTTCATTGTCCGATCATAAAAATCTTTCGCGAAAGTGTTCGTTATCCGATTTGTTCGTTAACCGATCTGTTCGTTAACCGATCACCCACTGTATATATAGTAGAAAATTAGTAGTTTCTAACAAACTTATTCTGTACAATGTATTTCCTTGCTGTTTCTAACAGCATGGAAATACATTGTACTGTACAGTACATTCCTAGATTCGAGATGCCCACCAGTGGCCAAGTGGTTTTCGAACACTGGGCGTTCAAGTCGAGGGTTCGTGCCTCGCTCGGACGAGCTAGCCACGTGGAGTTTTCTGGGTTTTTGCCTTATGTCTGTAATGCCTAAATAGGGGCCATTTTCCCTTAAAAAGATCCTATATTTGCTGTAGTGAAAGATAATCCCTCTAAAACGCCAGCTTTGAAATCAAAGCTAGCGTTTTAGAGGTATTATCTATAGATGAAACTATACTTTTTATTTCTTATGGTATTAAATTCCATGCAGAACACCCACATAAAAATTTAAATTTGCTTTGCTTCAAGATACCGTTAATTTTAACTGATTTATTATTTGATGCCATGTCTTTTAGCTGAACTGTCAATAACTGATAAACTTATTTGTCGACGTAATTTTTTCTGTGTTTGCCCTCGATGCCTATCGCGTATCCCTATGACTTTTTAATGTTTTTAAAACGGACATACTGTAAATGCATTCCATCTACTCATTGAATTTACAAAAAACGTACAGATCCCCTGTACAATTCAAAAAACGTTAAATTTGTAAAAGTGGTATTTTTATACATCAAATTATGATTTGAGCCAAATACGGAATTTACTCGGCTTGATTGTTTATTTGGCAAATAATGGCTTTTATTAATAAATGGGAGAAATATGATATGAATAACTGACACTTCTATAAGTTACTCCTATTATATTTGTTACATTTTAACCTCGAACATTTTGAATGTCAAGGCCATATGTTTGTATTAATAATTTATAAACAATTTCGCCGGATAAACAACTACTAGTTTTTCCCCTTTTGTTTCTATAAAGTTATTAATTAATTTCTTATTTTTCGTAGCCTCCTCGTAGTTGCTGTTGTTACGGCTCTGCTCCTTATATCAAGCACTTAAAATATCAGTTCTCTCAAATTAATTAATGAGAAAACTTTCTCTCAATCACTCGAGGCTTCTGATGATGTAAAAAACGACGCGGATAAACGAAGTTACAACTAACGAGGTGTTTTGTGAATGTATTCGAACGTCGTTATACCGGAGTCTTTTTATCTAATACCTCACTAACTCCACATTTCGCTTTCAACTTGTTCTGAAGCTACGACCGGTGGCGCTGAGAACAGCAGCTCAGTACAAAAACCACGTATAACACGGGTTAACTCATCCGAAATTTTACCTTCAATTAGAATTAATTTATATAAAATTCAAAATTACTTAACTAACCAGTAAAGAAAATACACAATACATTCTTTCTATTCAGCAAAGGCATAATCGTGCTTAACAAGATGCCCTTGTTCAGTTCGTTCTATAGTGTCCAAAAATAAGAGAAGTCATTACTTCAGTTCCAGGCATTGATTGTTTGGACATTTAAAAATTTCTATTTCAAAAGCATATCAGTTTTTCAGATCTCAAATGAGGCGCGCAACGAATATACAGACATTAATCTGTAAAGGTATAAAAATTGAAAAGTTGTGGGATGTGTGTCCCCTCCACTGCTTTGTCGAATTATCCCCCAAAAATACTCTACAAAATAAGATATAATCATGCATCTGTGATAACCAAATAAAACATTTAATGCCATTAGTTATGTTGGTTAATTATAGGCTTAATTATAGGACTACCATTAAACAGACTTATAGATCTACTATTAATAGACAGGGAACATTTTCCCTGTATGTTGTTTGTGTGTTATCTATTGTACGATAGATATATATTGTATAATAGTGAAAAACGGTAGACTATAACAAAGACTGAGCAGAAACATGAATTAAAAATATAATTAAATATTACAGCTCGGCATTGCGACATCACAATAAATAATTGCTCGTTAATTATGTGTTATGTCTTGTATAATTTTAATTGTAACATTGTCATATGCAGTCCGTAGTATTGTATAAATGTTGTATTTATATTAAAAAATCAATTAAAAAGGGCATTCTTTATCGAAATGCAAATTGATGATAATTTAAATATGTTTACTAACCGGACTGTTGTTAAGTGTGATCGCTGTTCGAAGGTGAAAACGTTTTATTTTGAAAAATATGCTGTTATCTGTGTATATTTTTCAAAATAAAACGTTTTCCGAAAAAATGGCCGCCTTATACAGATGATTATTCTCGGAAAGTGGCAGTTATCAAAGGTTCTGCTATACTAATATATATTAAAACATTTGTTTATGTAATACTTTTCTCGCTGTATTATAGAATTTTTATTTATTAGCTTGTTTCAATCTTAAATGACTTAAAAATCTTTATTAATTTACATAATTGTTCATTTACGAAGCTAATGTTTCATGTAATTACATATTTTCAATTTGTCGTAATGAGTGCCCTCATGACTTTGATTATTAATTCAGTAAACCTATATAAACAACTAAATTATGCAAAATTAAGAATATTCATTTTTTATTATTTATAAATAACGTAAAATTTTTATTAAAACTAAATAACTTTGTCTTAACGTGGCACCATTATTTTATGGATCCACGAGCCGTCTCTAAATGGAGTCACTTTTCAGAACTTTCTACAGCTTTTAANCATAGCCGAAACAATCCTCGGCAAGATCGAGAACAATTTCCCGATAATTAGTTTCTTGGTAATTCTCCAAGTCAAAACTGAGGAAATCATCCTCATCATCCAGCTTTCTATCCACATCCGCACTTATCTGCTCATCTTCCGCAAATCTCTCCATATCGAAATCTGAAAAACACAACTCGTCAATTATTTGTGTCTTAGGATCATTCGACATCTCTCATCGTCGATAATTGGTTCCATCGAAGGTTATCACGCGATATAATATCAAAATTAATCAAGTGTATATTTTTCGTAAAGATTTATGTTCATTATTATTAATCAACCTCGTCCATGTTTGCATCGTGATAAAATATACAATATTCTATTCAAAATCAGTTTAAGATATCGAAATTTATCTCGAAATTAATTCCTTATTCTAGTTCTTTGCTCTTAATTAAGTTTAAGTACCTTATGATTACCTAATGACAAATTTCGAGATCGGTAATTCTATTTTTATAAAGATATTTGTACAGAATATTGTGTAATCTGTCAAAATATTATTCACCTTTATATAAAACGCAAATAAACTCGAGTAATAACTCCGAAAAACTCCAAAATTTCTTTCGCATTCGAAAATCGCCCACTTTCGCAACAAAGAAAGTGAAAAGTATTGTTGTCCACATTCTTGCGTTTCCGCGTGACGTCGAAGCCGATGTAGTAAAAATACTCGAGACAACTTTGAATATCCGATTCATATTTATTTATTTCTCTTTTAACAATCCTTATTACAAATGAGTACTGTACATTAATTGCCGTGCTTTTTAAAAACTTTAATGAATTTTAAAAATTTTTAAATTTTCTTTTCGTTAAAAGGAAATCGCCAAAGAATTCTTTTTGCCGGAAAAAGCTTTGTCTCACCATGCACATTCGACCTCAAAGCCAAAGAACATAATCCGTCAAGTCTGTCACAATGCCGGCCAATCGAGAATCTCTTTGGATATTTATCACAAAGAGTATAAAAGAAAAGTTGAAGAGCGAAAAATATCGCACGATTGATCAACAATCTAAAGCACCCTCAGCGGAACAATTCAAAATATATCACATCCTTTTGACTGTTGAGATTCGTTTAATTTTGGCAAACGTTTTCAACCTGTTAAATAGGCCGTCTTCAAAGGCCATTTTGTTTAGAACGTCTTTACCGTTAAATATCGTTCCAAAATAGAATACAAGAATAACAACGTTTAAATATTTAAATGTAAAGCAAAAATAACTAAAAATTAACAAAAATAATAAATAACAATAAAATACAAAATAAATAACTCAAAAATATACAAAATTATATGTACATACCAAGTACAGTATTATTGAATACTGTACTTGGTATGTACTATTTACACATATGTAATACATTTGCAAGTTTTCTGACCTGTAAAGTATGTAGTGTGATATTCACACCGATTGTAAGCGTCGCCAGCGACTTAACATTGAACTATTAATTGAAAGCCAAAGGTATGTTCGTAAAGTCGAAATTAAATTAATGCTTACCTAGTCAGTTACAAAGTAACAATAACTATAGTATTTTAACTATAAATTATATAAAATACCGTTTTCATAAAGGATGCGGCTCTCGTGTATTGGTGATATATGGCTCCTATCGTAAAAAATTTTATCTTTCAGGGAAACTTTTCCTCTGAAAGGTATCACATAGATGACCGGCACGACTCTATTGTTAAAGAAAAAGTATGATGTACAGGGGCAAGCCACTACTAATTTGAGGAGGAGAGCATATATTTTAAATTAAATAAATTAAAAATGTGATTAAAAATTGCAGTCTGGCATTGAAACGACATCGCAATAAATAATTGCTCGTTTTTACCATAAAAAATTTTTATAGATGACAAAATAAAAATATGTTATTAATGGAAAATTTGTTCTAGCGAGTCGCGTTTGTTCAGTCGAGTACCGAGAGATATGTTTACAGGATTTATGTTCGAATACCGAATTGTTCGAGTACTGAGATACCGCCGTATTTCGTTTGTTATTTTATAAATAATTGCTTACCTACAGTTGAAAAAGTTTAATAATACTTACCTAAAAATGTTTAAATAAACTTTACTAAATACGAAAATTAATCTATAATAAAAAAACACAGTGACAATCTTAAGGGCTAAAGTCTGAAAGCAACGACAAGGACACCAGGGCCGTGTTCAGTAACACGGCTCTGGTGTCCTTGTCTTTCCTTAGATGTTCTGCGTTACTGAACACGGCCCTGGTTGATAGGAAAGTTAGGACAAGGAAGAAAAAACTTGCACTATCACTTTCATTAAAGTAAACCTGACGAAAAACACAAAATAATTTCAAAATTTCAATATTCTAAACTCCTTGGGCAAATTTGAGACAACAGGCATGCTTACTTGAATTAATAATAAAACTATCGAATAACGAAGTTTATACTTAAAAATTGTAAAATTCTGTACGGAGGATTTCAAAACTGTGTTAGAGCGAAACCGGAAGTCGTGTTGTACGGAGATATCCCCGATTTTCACGAAAACGTGTTATAGGAAGAATACCTGTATAAGCAAAATGCAAGGCGACATAATAAATTATCCACTTACATATAGTCTATTCAAAAAAGATTTTAACATTTTATTATATCAATATTTACAAAATCGTATTTTTAAAATTATATATTTGAATCATTTCATAAATATTCCTATTATATTTTTATTATTTTCTTTCGACTCTTTCTGTCCTGTGATTGCTAAGAGGCCTTTTATCCAGGACCACAATGGGACGATCCTGACATATCCGTGAAATATTTCCGAGGTTCTTCGCCCGAATCCCCCAAAACGACAAACTGATGCCTCAACTATTTTGGCCGTTCGGTCAATTCTTAAAAGTGATTTTAAAACAATTAATTTTTCACCATTCTAAAAGCATCACGATGTTTGTTTTTATGGAAATTATCTACTTAAAAAGTTTTTAAATAATGCAACAGTCCCTGATAGAAGGAATGCAGAAAGATCATTCCGCCAGAGCCCGGACGATTATAAAGGAACCTCCAAATCTACTCTTTTGTAATAAAAAAAATTCAATGTAATGTGGGTTAGTTTCTTTTGATAAGTGGCAAAACACTTTGTTGTTTTATTATTACTCATATATTTGTATCGTTTCGGAGAGATAAATTCGCAAGTGTGACGCCCAATTTCGATCTTACCTATTCGCTTGTACCAGTAAATATAAGTGGCGTATGAGTTGACCAAAATGGCTGCCACGAAGGGTATAGCGTGCGTGGTAACACACGAGAGTTACATGTGTGTTGTCTTTTTAATATCTTTTCCCTTTGTAGTCAAAACGTTTTATCCGCATTTGTGTCCGACATTAATCCTAGTTGATTTCGTAGTTGTTTAAGTCATGATGATTACACTTTGTGACATTTTAAAATGTGTGGGTGATCAAAAAAAGATGTCTTATAGGGAGAGGAAATGCTAAAACATAACTTCATATCTATCCACCTCTTAGCAACTAATTCACTTCAGTTTCACCAACACATAATTTTGCTGAGCTTAAAATTCATTTATTTTTACAAATGTTTTCACTCTATCTAATATAGGCCATCGTCAGGTTTAATATTATAAATGTTCCAAAATGGAACGTACCGTTTTTTGAATATTTTACATATTTAAAATTCAAAAACATAATTTAACTTTAAAATAAATTGAAAAAGTGTGTATATTAAATAAACAAATAAAACATAGAAAACAAAGCTAACTAGAAAGAAACATGATTTAAGGGTTTTTAAGACCCATTCTTTTTTCCATTTTATATACCCTAGCTTTTCCTTTTTAACGCTACTGTATCTTTATCGTTCCGTAGCATAAAAAAGGAAGAGAAAGCTGGGGTATATAAAATCTCATTTGAAAATCAATAGTTAGGAATCAAAAAGATTATGTGGGTGTGACTAGATGAAACCTGGCGGTATATATGCAAGAACATAGATACAACGTTGACAAACGACACAACACAATATTAGAAATTATGGTGCATACCGAAGGAGCGATTGTAAAATGGGCTAGTCATTAAAACGGCGCATTGTCCATCCATTGCGTTGGAGATGGAAAAGGTGGAAATTTATAAAAGTAAAATGAAAAACCGTTGCCTAAATGCTAGTGATGCTAATGCGCTTCCAACAGTATGGAAACACAGTATATAATAGAAAAAAGAATGGGACTTAAAAACCCTTAAATCATGTTTCTTTCTAGTTAGCTTTGTTTTCTATGTTTTATTTGTTTATTTAATATACACACTTTTTCAATTTATTTTAAAGTTAAATTATGTTTTTGAATTTTAAATATGTAAAATATTCAAAAACGGTACGTTCCATTTTGGAACATTTATAATATGAACACTTTCTAATTCTAACAGACCAGACTTTATACCCATAGCAGCCGCCAATACGTAGTTCGCGCTAATACCGCTAGATGTCAGATCTATCGTTGGCACAAGCGAATAGGCCCTAACGATACTCTTTCTGTGAAAGTATATTGTTAGAGCCTAGAAATAACACTTTTGGTAAAACTCTTTCACTAAGAACATTATTATTATTATTATTTAACTGTTTCTAGCCTGCGAGCAAAAGGACATCTTTCTTTATATCTATCCCGAGTTCGGTCGGAACAACGTGGGCGAAATTGAATCGCACCCGAACACGAATCCCGATCATCCAGACTAGGATTTCTCATTTCCCGGTCCTTTGCTTGTCTCGAAATTTCAAGAAAAAAGTGATCTGTTCCCCGGAATATAATTAATTCTTTTTAACATAAATAAATCTTGAAATCGAATAATTATTTTTTTATTTTTTAAAGTAATTTAATACGTTCCACAACCTCCAAAATAATATTATTAATAATGTTGTATAAAATATGTATTAAAAATGTGGGTGGAATAGTCTTTAATGCAATTAAGAGAAGACAGAGGTTATGAGTTTACTCACCCGTAGCCTCAAAGATTTCTAGTTCGTTTTCGAGATGCGTTGCAGTACTTCTTTTGCTCTCAAGTATTCTTGATTTGTCTACCTCGGCTGCTTTAATAGCGGCATCGAGCTTATAGCCCGATAATTCGGCAGTTGGTTTGGCTTTAAAATCAGGTTTATGATGAAAAACTTCATACTCGTTTGTATCCTTGCCCAATTTGCACAACCTAGCATAATACAGTTATGGGCATGGTTAAAAATTAAGACAGCAACGGCGCAATTATTCAAAATATTACAGATTTTGACAAGTAAAGAATTTTAAGAGTCTCGCCCCAAATAGGCTACATATTGATTATTAACAAGCTGTGACATGCCATAACGAGCAAAAATTAAAAAAAAAAAATACTAATAAGCAGGCTTAAAATTAATAAATACAATTGTATCCTGACAGTTTACGAGTTAATTAAAGTTTCTATTTGCAAAATTTCCTCAACCTTAACACAAAATAAGAAAAAAAAGAGAACTTTTAAGATATTTGCGGATTTCCCGGAACAAAAAACAACCGGGATCCCGTTAGAGAAACCCTAATCCAGACCGAAAGGCCCTTATTCTTTCGGCCCACAATAACAAAGAAATGCGGCCTTTAATATAATTTAGACAACATCGTAAATAATTCAATATTATAAAATGGTAATTATAACTCTACATTAAATTAATTTATTTTTAAAAACGGTAAATGTTACTATTGCTATAACGTAACTATCGGAAAAAAAAAAATTCGGTTTCAACCAGTAGAGGTCGTTGGATCGAATCGAGGTACGACGATAATGTGGAGAGATCGCATCGCTGGGAATCTCAGGAAGTAAACGGTGGCCGAGACGTATTTTTCACTTCTTATCTAATAAATTGGGCACGCAGATGATTCACCGATAACTTTCCTCCATGGTGGACGTAGGTCTTGCCATATTATACGACTCGCTTACCTCTTACTATCTGGTGTCTGTGTTGACAACTGTCGCTGCTCTATTAGGTACTTACTGGTTATGTCGAAAAAAGAACGTACAGGTGAGTTGTAAACATCTTCACCTTTGCTCCAATATCCTGTATATTGTTACTGTTCTTGTATAATTTCACATATAAAATGCTAATTTAATACTCGATCGTTTATTGAGAAAATAATTGATTAAATTGTCAGATAAAACTTTACAACTTTGATGATTGATTAATCGTTCTCTTACTTTCCAGTTACCATGGAAAATTATATTTCAGAAATATTTGACAGCTGCTGCTTCTATTTAACTAATTTAACAGAAATCCATACATTATTTCTCTTTGATATCTAGTGGTTTTTTTTTCCAACACTTTAAACATCATAAGAAATAATAAATGCTAAGTAACTGCATGTTTTTATTTAAACAAAGCTGCTAGAAATTCTGGAATTACTAAAAATTATATGAAGTCGTTCAAAAAATTCTTCGGAAGCTACGATTAAGGATGTCGTATGTGTTGTAAAGTATTTTTGAAATTGAGTTTACCCGTATATAAATTTTTAGTTACTTTAAATATAATGGAAAATTTATTAAGTTTAGAATTTAAAACTTGAGCTGTGATTTGTATATCCGAGTAATGAATGATAAATATCTGCATTTTGTATAGTCGATATAAATATTAAAATAAAGTGCAGAGTGATCTGAAGTCGGTTTAGGTATTAAACATTTTAAAAGTGCATTTCACGTCTAATGGCCTTTAATAAGTGGAAAATGTGACAAAATTGACTGGACATTGACCGGTATTATTGGTGGTGCCGTGGATGAAACCTGGGTTTTGTCTATCGTTTATATTTGTTTGATATTAAAATATTGAATAATATTTGAATGCATTTATTTACAAATTGGTAATTCGACTTGTAAATGAGTTAGCGTTTTGGGATCGTCTGCGGTGGCTAAATAAATGTTGAATCCGCATTCGCTAAATTGCTTGTATAAATATCGAACCAAGAAAAGGAAGGAATTTTTTAAAATTAAATAAATATAAATTTTATTATTTGTTATTTTGACTTTATTTTATTATTTGTTTGGCTTTTTTTTTTTTGCTCTGTTATAAATTAATTTCTGTGGGAAGTAAGAACAAATGTTTATCAAAAACTTTTCTACTTGAACTCTTTAAGCCATATTAACATCAACTTTTTTAATCTTCAATAATTTTGAAAATATGAGAGATTCTCTCTTCCCGAATTTTAGACAGAATTTCTCTCTTATAAGCAAAAATAATCAAGAACTCATTCCATCAAATATATTTCAATAGGAGTTTTAAAGTGCCTATAATTGAATGATTTTTAAAAAATTACACATAACAATAATATAAAAAGAAAAACAGTCTAAACTTGTTTAAATCAAAACATTTTCAGACCATATCATCCAATCCTTAGCAATTTCTATTTACACTTGTTTGTTCTATGTTCTGAAGAACATTAAAATTCTGTTCTATTACAACATACAGCAAAAAGTAAATTCTTCATTAACATTTTTAAAACTATGGTTGAAACAGCTGGTTTCTAAATGTTACTGAAGAAAAAGCATACTGTGTTTTTTGGAATATGGAATAACTATAACTTAAAATTTCTGAGGCTGTGATAAGTCCTGAAGAAGGTTTGAGTTTTATCTAAATGTTTAATACAACAAATATATTAAGTAAAAAAAGAAGTCAATTGTAATTGACATTAAAATATATAATATTCAACCTGTCATTTCTAACTAAATAAAAACAAAGTATTATTTTCTAAACGAAATGATTTTCATCCTGCTTTTAATGTCTTTGATATTTCATTTCAAAAGTAAATCCTTATTATATTCCTAAAGTTTTTTGCTTTGTTGATTCATTTTAAAATTAAAAAGTACTTGATTATTACATTAAGAAATAAGTAAACTAAATTTATTTTTCCAGCATCCTTAGCATGTACGGTTTGCTTCATTTTTGGTGATCGAGATAAAAAATTCCACTAAACTCTTGTCTTGATCCCAAAAAAAGCAGAGAACTATACATGCTAAGAAATAAGATTGAGCATTCTGAAAATAAACAAAATTTAGAGTTAATGATAACATATTCTTCACTTTTACAAATTTTTAATACATCGCTATCTTTTAATACTTAAATGACAATAATAATCTCATTATTTAAAAGTAAATTTAGGCTGAAGATGATTATGCAAAATGCAAAACTTCAGCCCAATAATATCAATGAATAACTAGTTTTTGTTATTTTTTTAAATAATTTTATAGACTTTGTAATTTCATTTAAGAGATATTTGTTCATATTCTAGGAAATAAATGCATACTGCTATTGCTTAACTTCTTGATAAGAGGTGAAGGGTCTGGTTGTTCTTTGACTCTCTTGAAATTTATCAGTAACAGTTCAGTGAAATTAATTTAAAAAATTCTTACTAATTAAATAAAATTAGCATATACTATGCAAAACACCACAGCTTTAATTGATAAAAGATGTTAACTTTAAACTACATAAGACAAGTTGATGTACTTTTTTTTACATGAATGTATAATTTGAGACTTTGGAATCATGATTACATGTACATTGAAATTTGATTCAAATCTATAAATATCTTTATTTTAATTTCATGATCAAATTATGTAGTAATTAGATAACATTCAAACCAAGAAAAGTTTTAAAAAGTTAACTGATATACTATTTATTATAAAAAGTTATATGGTGTTTTTATGTAATGATTACATAACTATGTTATATTTTAAGCTTAATTAAGAAATTTTTTATTAATACATAAGTTTAAGGAAATAATTAGATAATTTCTTTTTTTTTTAAACTAAAAATATTATTCATGGTTATAGTGATAATGAACATGTTTTTAATATTGATTAAAAATGAATTCCTATAAACTGAAATTTATAACATGAACCAAATAAATTAATCAAGGAATATGAAGTAATAACAGCAATATACAAAGAAAATATTTTCCAGAATTAAGTGATATATTGTGAAATTTTATAATTATTAAAAACAGCTTTTTTAACAGAAATGGTATAAATTCATATAATTAAATAATTTTTGTTAAATGAGAAGTGACTGTACAGATGAACAATCATAACTGGTTCCAACAATCTTGCTATTGATGGAATTTTGTTAATTGAATATTATTCAGATATGTCATGAATATTCTGCAATTTGAGATCATAAAAACTTTTAATGTTACTTTATTTATATCACAGTATTATATTGTATTATAATAATAACTAGATGAGCCCAACATTGCTCAGGCAAAAAATAACAACAAACATTAAGATTGTTAGATTTTTTGTACTTCTAACCCTTCTATTATATTATAGTATTTGATTTATGTAACTACGAATGTTATCTTACGTAAGGGTTTATCATACCAAGTGAACAATCTAGAATAACCTTTGTAGTTATATAAATCAAATACTATAATATAATAAATATTAAAATGAAAACCATATAAAGAGTTTGGTTATTTTAACCTACCATTGTCATGTTTATCATGATACTCAAATGGTATGAAATGGCTCAATTTCATTGGTTAAGTAGACACCAATTGAAAATGTGATATAATTTTTTCACTACCTCTAAGAATGTTACCTCTGAGAAACAATTCCATTCATAGCTGAATATCAAATGGTCATCTGACAACAAATCAAATTTTGCAAAAAACAGACCAAATATTTAAACTGTGCACCCTCAAAAACCCCTTAAATCATATTTTGTGCAGGCTGGTAACCTCATTTTGGATTTTCCTATTCAAATGCTACTATACCACTGATGCAATAGAAAGAAAGGGACCATTATGGAAGGGGGTTGAAGTAATTCGAGCAAAAGTAGTCGTTGACCTCCTCCTGGAAGAGAGGACAGTCAACCACTACTAATTAATACTGGTCTACTATTAATATTTGAAAAGTGATCCATGTTAGACAGGCTGTGATGGCTTTGCACATGATTGAGTTGCTAACCTTAATGTCTGAAAGACTTCGTATGACTTGTTAAAATAAAGCAATCTTGAAAAACTATGAGAATAATTGCTTTTATGTTATACCTATGCAAAAAGACCTTATCTCACTGAGAAGTATTTATTAACAGTAACAAATGTTTTCAACCTTTAATTTTATTACTTTGTTATTTTAAATTGTATATATATATATATATATTATATATTTTATGTTATAATAAAGTGTGTATATGTATATATATATATAATAATTTTGTATTTCAAATGTGTTCTTAACTGTTCCTTACAAAAAAGAATAGTTATCAATATTCCATGATTTTTAAAAACCTGAAGATGGCTGGTAGAACAGGTTGAAAACATTCATTATGGTTAATAAATAATTATCTGTGACATAAGCTGTTTTTGCATAGGTTAAGAAGCATATAGCTGGGTATTAATTAATTATTTTATGTTATAGTAAAGTGTTTGTATTTTTGCAACAGATTGTATAAATTATGTAGGAAGTATGTTCTCATAAATATCATGTTTATAGAAAAATTATTGGACTGCAATTTGAAAAAATTGTAGACCTATAAATTTAGACAGACACACAGACGAACAACAGTCAGTCTGTCTGTCCATCCTCAATCTTGAAAAAGGAGTTAGATACATGAAAGTTGAGACCAGATTTAGGAAGCTTAGGGACAGGAGGCCCAGGTTAACTATATAGGAACTTCAGGTTTAGAATGGATGTCATATTATTTTGATTCAAAATTTTCCCCTGAACAAAGTTAGATAGATGACTGGCATGACTATTGCTAACAGGGAAAGTATGATGTACAGGGGAAAAACCATCATTACAAAACTGAAAACATTATGACAAAAGGTTGCAGGCTGGCATTGTGATGACGTCACAATAAATAATTGCTCGGTAGAATTAGTTTGGTTTATTTAGTTACTGCAATGTGACTTGTGAGTGATTTGCCAAGGATACATCCTATCCCAGGAAAACTTTTATGGGAAGCTGGACCCTATTTAGGTGAAGAAAACTCCATGTGGCCAGCCCATTTGCCATTCCCGAACCCACAACTAACCAATTACCAGAGTTCAGTGGTTTTATGCACTCAGCTAATGGAGGGCACTTATTAGAATTAAGAAAGTACCGTTCAGAAATGAAAAATTAGATGTGGAAAATTAAATACATATAGTTTTTTCACAGGATAACACTCTTTATTGCACACAGGCAAGTGCTATATGCTACCTGTTGCAGTAATTATATAGTGTGTCTATTTTGCGCTATATCATCATTGCAGTAATTAAGTGATGTAATTTTAAAAAATACATATTCCTTTTTTATAAGAATTATATTTAGTTTATTATTTTGTTAAATTTTTTTGCTAATAAATGGTGCTATAATCAGTAAATCTAATGTAGATAGAAATGAATTGATTTACAGAAATCCAATACATGTTTTGGGGTGGGATATACGACATTATCTTAGTTAGGGGTATATAAATGTAACTGCCAAGTTTTGTAGCAGTTGGTTGAACAGCCCAGGAATGTATAGCAAACAAACAAAAAAACAAACACACATATATATATATATCATTCTCATTTATATATATAGATTACAAGAATAAATAAATTATTTCTCTATAAAATGCATTACATATTTCCAATAGCTTCATTACCCATCCCCAGTTTTAACTACTGTTTCTTTAATGTATCTAGCAGCTGGAAAAATTTGGCTGATGATAGAATGTACTTGCTTTTAAATGTGACATTCTTAATTTAATTACTATATCATTTATGATGGGGAAAAATTTCTTTGTAACAACTTAAAGCAGTTCACATAAATCTTTCACAAGAACCATTTTAGTCAAAATTATCAACAATAATATAAAAAGTAAAATAATCCATAATAAGAACATGCCAAAATTGTTAAGCTGGATTAAAATATTTCATAAAAACATTACTTTATTCTGTAGTCCAGTGTTACATCTAGTATGATAATATCAAAATCATTCAGCAAAAATATTATAAATACTTAGACTTCATTTCATTTTAGAAATTCTCATTTAATGACTATTTGAATGATAAGTGATTGCTTATTAAACACTTTTAAATAAATAAATTTATACTAATTTATATACTTTTTTAAATAGCAACCAGCAAGTACAAAACCAGCAGAAGAAAGTATAAAAAACAAAAACCTGATACCAGAAGTAAATGATGAGATAATTGATAAAGAATCGTCCAAAGAGGTAAACAAACCTGCACGCATTGCTGAAATGGTTATCAATGCTGGCTTGACAGAACAACAGAAACAAGAAGAAAAAGAGTAAATATAATTTTAAAATATTTAAATTAACAAATCTTTACTTTCCTTCAGATAAGAATGTGTTTATTTTCTGAAATTTGAAATCATTAAGTTAATAATAATAAAATTTAAGTGGTAATTTTTATATTTTTAAAGAATAATAAATACTTTTCAAGTTTATTATCTGAGAAAAGCTAGATCAAAAATAATATCCAAATGTCAGAATATTTTAGATAAAGTACTCAGAAATTATTTTATTAAATGTGTAAAACTTTTTAAAATTAATAATGATCTTACTTTAAATTAAAGGACACTACAATAAATTTATTTATTTTATGTTATAGTAATGTGAATTAAAAACTGCATATTCTTGACTTAGGTTTATTGTATATAATCCAGTTAATATTCACACTTTTTAACAATTTATCTGAAATAATTTCTTGCATGACAGTTTTACTGATAAATCAATGATTATGTATATTTTCAAACAAATATTATCCACTGAATATGTATATGCATAATGACAAAACTAAGACTTGAAAGAATAATTTACAATTGAAAACTAAAAAAATTTTAAAATTGTTTATAAACTAATCCAGCAATTACAACAGAGAAATATATTTTCTAAAAGTTATTCATTAGCTATGTACTGTACATGATATCTAAAATGTAATAATGTAAGATTCATTATCTTGAGAGAATGAAATAAATTATTAATAAATTACATTTAATTGCTGTATTATAGTAAAAAGACATTTTTAAGCATTTCTTAGACTTAATATTTTATATCAAGATTATTTTTTGAATGTTTTCTGGAGAAATTAAATTTTTAAAGGATTTATATAAAGTGTATTTTAAATTTTTATAGGGTGCAAAAGCAGCAGCTGTCTGAAATTTTCCGTCTCATGCAAGAACAAGCTGATAAATTTGGAGTCACAACAATGTCAGATGTAGAAGAACAGATGAAATTATATCGCTAAATTAATTGTGATGCTTCTAGTCTATTTAAAAAAATTGTTAATTATGACAGGGTATAAAATAAACAATCTTTCAGATTCACAATATTAAGATTCCATGTTTTCATTGGAAATATTTTACTTCATCAAAAATTTAAAAATATCTGATTTATTACAAAATGAAAATTTAATTTACAATACAAAATAACAATATGATTTCTTATATAAAATATTTACTCTTCATACAATGATCTGTAAATGCTTCTTAATTATGTAATTTTTGTAAAAAATCTCACTGATTAATTAAAATCTTAAACTACAGATACTCTGCATGTTTTTTAAACAATTGTGTTGCTTATTTTTTATTAAAAACAATGCTCAATTTACTATACAGTTAAGCATTGTTTTTGAATAAAATAACTTTAATATTAGCATTTTTTTTTTTTTTGTTTTTATATTGTCTACTTGGACCTTGTATAATTAAAAATAGGAGTTATTATACTGGTGTAGTTTCTGCTTAGCAAAGAGAGGAAGTCTTTGTACAGGTGAAAATAAAGATATTTTGTTTTAAGTTTTGACTCGCTTTCTATTCTGAACCCATAGGCTCCTCTTCATCAGATTTACAACAACATTCTATAACAACTGTATAAAAATGTTTAAATAGTGATATTACTCCGACGATATTTGAGATGAGATAAAAATTACATCATCTTCACTGTCCAATATTAATACAACACTAATACTGACATAAAGCATCCAAAAAATAGATAGAAACATTATGATAATTATGTTACAAATTTATGCCTGTATAAAATGATAAAACTATTAAAAATTAAGTTTTGTACAAAATGTTAAAATTAGTAAAGAATTTTTTACTGTTTTTTCGGTTCTGTCTTTTCATATTATCATCTTTTTCACTGTTACTTCTGTTTTAAATACTTTTCTACGCATAATGAATTAAACTGTTCCATGATTGGTGGATTTCTCTTTCTAAATTATCATTAATTCTATCACCTTGTTTTTTATATATGTTCAAATACTTGTCTTTTAAATCTATTTCTTTACTTTTATCATATTTAAATTAATTTCACATCCTTCTTTGTTATAATGCTCAGCTACTGCTGAATTTGCATAATTTCCTTTAATTGATCTGATATGTTTCTTTACATGTATTTAAGTTTTCTTTTTGTTTTATCTTGTCCACAACTACAGTAGAGCCTCGATTATCCGACACCTCAGTTAACCGACCGTCCTAGTCGGCAAATTTCAAATGTCCGCTAGTGATGTGGCACTACAATATTTGGCTATGTCTTGGCTACTTTAATATTATTTTTACGTGTTTTAGCTGGCAACACTCATTCGACCATAAAAGGGAGCCAGTATTTAAACNTTTCAAGTGGAAGTTTTTCAGAGTTTCCGACATAGAGTTATGTTACTTTCAACTTCCCTGACTCAAGTTTTAGTATTTATTCTATCCAAGGTGATCCTAATTATCAATTTCCATGAAATTTTCAGACAGTCAGTTGTATCTACTCTCTAACACCAATTTTCAGACAACGTTCCAGTCCAACGCGAGAGGTCCTCTCACTTTACTTCAACAAGATGTAGAGTACCTGCAAAACTGTTTGATTCCATTAGTTACATTGCACTTTTTGCTGAAAGGCATTACACAGGCTGTTTAAAAGAAAAGAAAAAAAACTATTAAAGATTCTTTATGTAATGCAAGAGAGATAAATATACAAATCTATTCAGAACTGATATTATATGCTCACATTACTCTGTTGTTGTCTAACTTGAACCATTTGTAACTTAAAGTTTTTCCTACTCCTTGGAACTTCAAGTTAGAGAAGTATTATTATATTTTTACTATTTGTTGTATTTTTTTCCTGGTTTTCTATTTTACTAGTTCTACTTTTAATTTTATCTAAGTACATTTTAAATATATTAAATTTCATATTTATTGGTACATTTGATTTATAGTTAGTTACTTAAACCTATGCAAGTGTCTAAACATATTTTTTATACTCTAGTCTATCTTCTTTTCTTTGTATTGTAACCTCTAAATAATTTATGTTATTTTGTTTTTCTAACCGTATATTTTCCTTAATTTGGTTTGCTTGTTCCATTATTAATTCCTCATTTGTTTCCATTTTATCAAAAATAATTATACATTCATCTACATATCTATTGTAAACATGAATTCCTTTTATGTATCTTATTTTTTCATCTATTGGTGTGATGAATATTTTGACTGATTTTGGGCCAATACATGTTCCCATGGATATTCCTTCAGAGTAAATTATTTTCAGTTTGAAGAATAATAATTTTCTACTACTATCATACATAAATTAATTATCCATTGTGGAGCATTTGCTGTTTCTAAGATCTTTTTAATATTATCTCTAGATATAAAAAGCATGTATCCAAATATAACTAAAGACATTATATAACTATTAATAATAATATGAAATTATTCATTTTTTAATCTAACAATTCTTCAACACTTTTTAAACTATATCTTGATATATTTAATAAATATAATTTATTTTTCAAAAATTTCTCCAAATTGTAGTATGAGGGTTATTTTTTTCAACCTCCACTAACACATGAAAAAAAATTGGAAGCACGTGAGACGGGGACAGGGTGCACACCTAGTAATTAAAGGTTGGCCGAATGGCCTGGCGGCAACGTTCTTCGACATGAATATACAAAAGCTTGTGTCATGGTAAGATGTCTGCCTGAATCAACAAGCAATTATATGGAAAACTCGTAGAAGGTAGTTACAGTCTTCACCTAATAAAGTGGTTTTGTTCTTCGTTCTTGTTTTTTTATTCTGGGTTGGTGGAGGTTAAGAAAAGACCACTCGTATATATAATATTTAATATCTATTAAAGGTCTATACTTAACTGGATCTTTGTGTTTTTACCTGAATATTCAATTTAGATATTCTATTATCTTCTGTTTTTATTTTCATAATATCTTCCTGTGTTATTATTTGCTGGTTTTTAATTCTTTGTAATTCTTTATCCAATAATGTTGACAAATCTTTTGTTTGCTCTTATTTAATTTCTTATAGCTTCCTTCTAATAATTCTTTTATTACTTATATTTAAATATTTAAACATGTAAAAGCATTCTTATCAGAAAATAACTTAGAATTGTTACAAGGAGATGACAACAACATTCTGTAACAATTGTTTTGTTTTAACCTGCTGAACAGGTCCAAAACACAGATAAAGAGTGTACAGGTGAAAATAAAGAGATTTTGTTTTACATTTTGACTAAAATTTCCTCTTTCCTAATCAGAAACTACACCAGTATAATAAGTCCTATTTATAAACAAGGTCCAAGTAAATAATGTTTTACTTTTTTGTTTTTATATTAATTAAGGACATAAAGAAAAATGCTAATATTAAATTTGTTTTACTTCTATTTCATAAAAAAAAATGAATACTTGTTTTAATATAAAAATAATTAAAACTGGAAATGCATTGGTATTCAATAATATTTAGTATTAACTACTTATCCACAAGCAACAGCAAAAGTCTGACGATTGAACAGATCAAGTGTTAAGGCGCTTAAAAATGCAGGGATGCAGTCATGTTGCTTCAAATATAAATCAATCATTTCAGTAAGAGTTGCTGAATATGAAGTTTCTAATAATTTTGCAACACCACCTGATTCATACTGGAAAAAAAAGAATATTTTGAGAATAGCACATAAATTGAATAAATTTAAATTTTTATTTTAAAAAACTAGAATTAAAAATTTTCAGCATTTAATTATCTTAGTAAAATTCTACTTTAATATATTTTTAATATTTAAATGCTGAACATTAACAATGAATTATTTCTTTCATTATTTTGAAACATCTATTTATTTGATAGCAAAATAATTTATATAATTACAAATTTAAATCTAAAAAAATATTATTTATTATCGAAAGTGTGCTTATTTTATATTTTCTTGGAGGTTTACTTTATAGAAAATCACTATTTACTAAATAAAAGTATACTTGCTTACTGGAGACTAAATTCAATAAAATAAAATAAAAAACCATTCAACTTTTGAATAGTTTTTATTTTATTTCACTATTTACTGTTTTTACAAATAAAAGTCATCACAATACTATAAATTTTTTCAATATGCTATATCAAGAAATTAATTGTGTGTATTATTTTATATAATGAAGTGAAATGCACACACTTGAAAACAATAAATAATCATTACAGATATTTTGATTCCTTTTTCTTTCATATTTGAATTACAGAGAATCATAGACCACAATGAAATCCCATCTTATTTACATTCATTTTTTCATTATATTTCAACTAACTGTTCAATTAAATTACAATAATCTGGTAATTAGATTGTAATATCTATCATGCTAAAATTGGTATATCCTTTAATACCTCCTCCTTTTTGCACAAGTACAGAAAAGGAGGAGCTATTACTAGTTGATAATATAGTAAAACCTGTGTAAACCAGAATTGTTCCATAGCAAATTTTTTTGTTTTGGCAGGTTTCTGTTTTGAACAGGTTTTAGTATTTTCCCCCATCTTTAAACTGTACCAGATAAATGTCAAAGTTATTTTCATTTTTATTGTAAAACCACTTTTACATATGTAAAAAAAATTATTATTAGGTTTAATCCAAATTAATCCAGTGATTCTAACTGAAGATGGAAGTATCTATCTGCATAAATGTCTTGTACGATGTATTCAAATACTTCTCAGACACAATCTTTGAGTTTACACAACAGTGAACAAGCAAGCCAATTCCAGTATCAAGAATTAGTGTCTTGCTTCTATCATTGAAAATTCCAATTACAGTGACCAAGCTATTCTGTCATCTAGACTTCTCAAGGAATTTTAATACTCTATAGAGATTGCTTGTGATTACTTAACTTGTTATGATTACTTGGTGCTAGTTAGTTACTAATTACACCATACACCAGATATGTCGGACCCCATTATGGGCCTAACTGAACCCATAATGGGCTTGCTAAATGAAGCCCTCTTAGTGCCCACAGGGCAGAAAGAATTAAAAATATATATATTACACCATACAAAAGCAAATCAGCAGCACTATGTTATCTTATTATTACTGTTTTCAATGAAATACATTTGTTGCTTGTTTTGAGAACTTTGTTCTTGAAAGTTCTTGAGTCCTAAAAGTATTTGATTCTGTCCTGGTTAATTCTAATAGATCAATATTAACAGAGACCTTGTGTCCATACATCCCCTTATCAAATGAAGGTCACTTGACAAGGGAATATATGGTTTTGAAAAGGTTAAAAATTATTCTCAGAATAGAGCTTGCCACACACTGCTGTGACTGTTATGCCCAGAGGCAAACTTCTTCATCTACAAGTAGAATCTTAATTTTTTCACTTTTTTAAGTTAAGTTACTTTCATTGTATTTTTTGATACAATGAATGTAACTTCTGTTTCCACCTTGTTAAATTTTACTATAAGCCAGAAAATTGTCTAAAGAAAATTACTCCATTTTGAGTTTTCTTTCCATTTAAGCAAGTTTCCATTTTATTCAGATTTTGCTTTATACAGGTTTTACTGTATAAAAAATTTTCTAACTCTAAAATAATGTTTCATTGAATATTCATGAAATCTTCAATTGAAAGTTTTTTAATTATAAATATACTGATCTGCATAAATAATTTCAAAACACCTCTTACTTTACCTACAGATTATATCATAATTCTATTTTGTGTGTTTATAATAAAACTTTAATGGAAATTGCAACAAAAAAAAAGAAAATATTGTTTATATATTTTACTCAGGGCATAAAATATACGCAATATAATTATGCTACTTTTTATGGTTAGTATAAAATTATAAATAACAAAGTTGTCATTAAATTTCACAATTTCAAAATAGTGAAACATACAATAAAGAGCAATTTACAATAATTTTTAATTTTAAAAGAAAATGACAATATGACATTCCTAGATTCTATAATTTTTAAAAAAGGAATTAATTGATAGAACATAATATTTCCCATCGATAAAATGGAATTTATAATTTTTAAATCCATCTTTAGATAAAAAAATTAATTCATACTGAAAAAGTTGGTATATGAACTAAACCAGGGGTCACCAAACTACAGCCCTCAGGCCATAGTTTATAAACTTTAAATTAAGTCAGAAATTATATTTAATCAAAAATATTTTAAAAATATGTACACTTTATTCCAAGAAATTTGAACTTTCAGCTCATCCGGTCTGCTGCCACACTGTGCCACAAATGAGCTAAAATATAAATATTTATATGGAAATATCATAGATTGTAGATAAACTTACTAAGTAAAAATGCCAAAATTGGTCCAATCTAATTTTTGCATCTGACAGTAATATAATTTTTAGGAAAATCAGTGAAATAAAAAATTCGATGACATTTGCGACTTTGCATATCAGCCCGCTTCTGTATAAGTACTTACAATGAAGTTTCTAAGAAAAGCAATTACTAGCTTGCTGCAGCCATTGTGTTTGTGTATTGATAAATAAATATGCAGGTTGTCTTTAATTTTTGTGTATTCAGTTACTGTATTGAACAAAATGGTTATGTGGCCCACGCTTGTCATTCTCTCAGTTATCTGGCCTGTTGTGAAAAAAGTTTGGTGACCCCTGAACTAAACAAATAACTTTATTTTCCAAAGTACTTGCTAGAAAAGAATTACATAATTGTTTAATTAATTAATTAATTAATATTCCTGAAATGTCTGATTGTGGTTTTTTTTTCTTGTTTATCTCTTATTTCATTCGAGCATTTAACATTACAAATGATCTTTAGAATTAAACAGAAATATTTGTTATAATCTGTATATAGTTTATACTGTGCAGTGAAATTAGTCTTAATGTAGATAACATTATCACTTTTATTCATATTCTGTTAGTTTCAGCATATGAAGAGTTTTCATATAATGCATTCTATATTTGTAAGTACGAATCAATTAAAAATTATCAAATGAAAACAGAAAATAAAACACATACAGAATAACTCATATACAATATTTACACTTCTTCAGTCTTTGTTTAAAAAAAATATGAAAGAATAAGTGTTTATGAGAAAAGATATTTCATGAAAAGTTTAATGTTATTTGTTATAATTTTACAATATTTTAATTATTTAGAAATACATTTAACCAGCAGAAGAGCTTCAATTTTGCACTTCTCATGCTAATGGATCAATAAAGATCTTCCTGTGAACTGCTAGCCTCTTTATGCCCTACTGAATACTGATATTACCTATTTCCAATATTTTATACTTTAATTTATGATTGTGTATTTTGTTCCCCAGCTTTTTGTCCCCTTCTTGACAAAATGGGTCCAAGTCAACTGGGACCCATTTTGTCAAGAAGGGGACAAAATGCAATAGTTGAAAACAGTTGCATAGTCTGCATCTATGCAACTGTTTTCAACTATTGCATTATAATAACTAATAGTCTGCATAGTCTGCATCTATGCAGACTATGCAGACTATTAGTATTTGTCTGTTGTATTTGTTGTATTTTGTCTGCATTTCAACTGTTTTCAACTTGTTGCATTTGTCTGTTTTCAACTGTTGCAGTTTGCATTTTGTTGCAAACTGTTTTCAACTGTTCCACTACTATATTTAACAGTTTTTGATTACTAAAATTTACCTATACAAATTATTATTCCAGATGTATTTTTATCATATGAAATGAAGTGCATCTAGCAAAAATGTATGTTATGTATACATATACTGTTGACCTCCCTATAATGCAGGTTCATATAATGTGGATTCATATATTGTGGCAAAAAAATTGCGACCATATTCATATAAAGACGCTAAAAGAGACTCGTAAAATGCGATAAAACATCATCGCTGACTCGTGTTGCGACAGCATTGGTCAAATCTGGACCAATAACGGACAAGCAGCCGAACTACTTACACGCTACAGAGAGTTTAGGCGGGTAAGTTGAATTTCCTATCGTCTGTACAGTATATAAATCAGGTACTGTAAGTCTAATACAGTACTGTAATTTTATACATTTCTTGTGAAAAAAACATTTCTTATTCAATGGCCATAAAAATTATTTCTATTAATGATGTCTCCAAAGGTCAACAAATTTTTCGCAGAAAAATAACTTATCAGAAAACGCGCCTGGCGTTTGGTGCGCTGCTCCACGACAAAAACAAGCTTAAGCAATGGCGTCGTTGAACGGTGCACACTCGGCTAAGTAATCCTACAATTTTTTGTTTATAGCATAGTTTATACGGATTATTCCCAAAAAATTATATGTGTTTTGGAAATGTTGAGTCAAATTAGTCTAGAATCGATTAATTTTATAGAAGAAAAGCTTTCAAACAGCCGTAGTCCGTAAACTGCACATGTGCCAGGCTGTGATTGGCTCATGTATTTAAGGATTCCTACAACGCGAAATTCTTATAAAGTGGAACGTATCTACCGCATTATAGGGGGGTCGACTGTATATAACCTATTATATACTCTATACATAGTATATAAGGTCGATTCCGGTTATTGATCCAGTCAGTTAGTAGGGCATACTGCGTATTAGGACAAAACATTCAAGAACGGAATCAAGTCTTATAACACAAGCATAATTTACTTTACCTACTAGCCTACTTTACCTACTGATACTAGTGGCATATATGCCACTAGTAGCCCTGCTGGCACAATCCTTTTCTTGGAAAACTAAACAAAAGAGAGACAAATTTGGATATTTTCGGCTTTTCCATACACGACCTCCATCCAGTTTCCTTTATAATCTGTCAATCTGTCATCTGTGTTACAATGAATTTTTTTGTACGGAAATAAAATTTCTCATCATTAAAATGGATTTATTGCACTCAGATGTTTGTTTTATTGGTGAGAACACACATTGACATAGCTCTTATACATAACCTGTTATATCATATTTCAATTGCATAACTTATTGGGATGTTCGTTTAGTAGCCCCAAAAAGCTCCAATCCTGATGCTGTGCTATTAAGACGAATCAACTGTACAGTACTTGATATAGAGTTAATAAATTTAAGCTAGAAATACTTAATATACAAATTACTGAAGAAGTTTAATGTATTAATGTAAGTACAGAGAAATTAGGCTATATACAGTTTAGTGCAATTAGTATATATTTATGTATAATTGTTATTAATCACTAACAATTTTACTGTTATCACACAAATTATTTTAATATTTTTCCTCCATTTAAATAGATCAACGATGGTTTAAAAAAATATATCACATATAATGTCTAAGAATATTCTTTGCCATCAATCCAATATTATTTGTTGTTATTAAATGTTAGTGATAAAATTTATTGAGCATTTGTGCCCATTATCATTGGTGTGATAAGCCCCTACTATTATCTGCCTCACGATTATAGATATTTTAATTAAATTATCTTCTAAATTGTTCAAACTGTTCAGAAACTTGACAACTTTGAAACTTAAAAAATGAATTTTGTTGTTCTAAAATTATTGTTTGAACACATTTATTGCATTAGTTAACACATCACATTTGTTCAAATTGTTTGTTTTATTTTAATTGAAAGGTACTGTAATATATAATTTTCCTTAATTCTATTTTATTTAAATTAATACAGAACATCTTTTTGATGTGTTGAATTAAATACTCAACTTATTTTCTTTTTCAGTTAAAAAAAAATTATATTTTTACTAATAAAATTTAATTTCCACATGCTTTCCAATAGTTCTAAAATAGCTCAAGTAATATTTTTTGAATTATTAATTATTTTATATGTACTGTACTTAAGCACTAATTAATTATGTAATATCTATGACAAGTGTATTCAATGTTATTCATCATATTTCTTTAAGATACAATAATTCAAAACATTTAACTTTTAAATTATTTTTAGTTATGAATTATCAAGACTATGTATCTAATATATCTAAAAAAAATACAATTAACTTAAAATTAAAAATAATAAATTTCACCCTACCTCAAACATTAAATAATCATCAGGAGACTCGGCATACAAATGAGATAATTTATATTTATTTTTCACAACCATATCTATTCTATATCCCAAGAGGACATAACACAATTCTCTAAATTCTATGCCAGTTTTACGAACTGCTTCCATTAACCTTTTTTGACAAGCTTTTGCAGTAGCTAGTTTCTTTTTCAAACCTATTTGATATATTTATTTATTTTATTTTTAAAAAAGAATCAGATCAGATTAAATTTATCTTTTAAATGTGTTACCCAGTTAATAAATATGTAGTTTAAGACAGTATAGAAAGAAAGAAAGACATTTTATAGAATGAAATAATTTATTAAAAATAACATTTAGGTTTCAGAAAACAAGAATTGTTTAACAAGTTTGTAATGTTATAACAAAATAAATACATAAATATGTAATTTTTAAAAGAAACAAAAATTATCAGAAAATTTTAGTATTCCATATTTTAACATAAAGATTTAATATTTGTAGAAAAGGATTAGTTATATGAAAGGAATCAAATCACATACTCTCTACTGTGCTTGAATCATGTTCTTGAATATGCTGTTGAATCTTCAATGTGACATTTTGTGCATCTGTTCCAGATTCTTCTAGAATTTTAATACGAGCACGAAGTTGTTCATTATCTTCTTTCAATTGTTTTATCTGGGCCAATTTTTGCTGAATCATCAGTTGTTGTGGATTTTGTTTGAAATGAACTATTTTAAAATTTGAATTATCAGTTTCCTAAAAAATATTTATGAAAATATTGTAAAAAAAAAATGTCCATTTGTAAAGATGTATAAATTACACTTTCAAATAAATCTCACTTCTTCTTTTAATTCATTATTTAATTTCTCTTCTAATTCTAGTTTTTCTTTCTCCAGTTGTTGTATTTTCAGTTGTTGATCTGTCAATGATTTTCTGCAGAAAAAAATAATTATTATTATTATTATTATGTATTATAAATAACAAAAACTTAAAAGTTTAATATTATTTGATGAAATATGAAATGATGTAATTTTTAAAATGTAAAAATATTTGCCTCTGCCGTTATCTTAGAACTATTAAACCTTTAATAAATAAAAAATGAAAACATGTAGGTCAATTTAATTGAAAGTTGTAAATATTCTTAATTCCAGTAATTATTAATATTAAAACTTTTTGAACATTGAGCATTAAAGTTCTCATATCAATACCATTTGGTTCACTCTAAAACCTTAAAACATATAAATACTATCAGTAATTCTTGTGTGATATTGATATTTAAAATATATTCAAATACTAAACTCAAATGCCTATTTAAGTAGACTGAATAGATGAAGGAAAATAAAAAAGAATAGGAACTACAGTAGAGCATCGATTATCCAACCCCGATTAACCGTCACCTCGGTTAACCGACCGCGTTCTAGTCGGCAAATTCAAATGTCCGCTAGTGATGTGGCGCTACAATATTTGGCTATGTCTTGGCTACTTTAATATTATTTTTACGTGTTTTAGCTGGCAACACTGGCTCAATCATAAAGGGAGCCAGTATTTAAACAAGGTTTAATTTTCTAATTTTTAACGATACAATAGCGATTATTATTTTAAAAATTTTTATTAGGCTTAACATCAATGAAAATTCAACGCGAAGTAGGTTAATAGCGATACACTAATATACTAATTACATGCGATATAATAATATACTACACTAATAATGGATTTTTTCATACTTTTCGGTTATCCGACTTTTCAATTATCCGACCAACCCCAGTCCCCAATTGAGTCAGATAATCGATGCTCTACTGTACTTTAAAAATACCGAAAACTTTGGAAGCTAGCTTTGATATATAATTAGTAGATAAATTATTATTTTACAATTTGTATCCCAATATTAAATAAAGTAAGTTTTTGAACTTAGTTAAAAATAAATTTGCTAAATTATAAAATTATTAATACAACAAGTCCATTTTTTTATTAATCAATAATAAATATATTAAAAGAATATTAATTATAATATAATTTTATTTCAAGAAGTTTAATATTTATAAAACAAGACATTTGTGTGCTATACAGGTAACTTCAGTATTCACATATTTGGTGTTTGCACTTTTGTTTATTCACGATTGAAAAGTTATGACCAACTACACAACTCTTCAAAAAACATTTGTGTATTCATGAATTGCTTTTACAATATTTCAATTACACTGCAATACTTTAAAAAACACACTCTTTGTTATCTCAAATTTTTACATTTTTTGATATAACCAAGAAAAGCACAATGACTACTGTACTACCAAACTGAAGTCACCATATTACACTTAACTCTTGCCAAATCATATATGATGAAGTTTATGCCACAACTATATAAATATATATATATATGTTATGGATTAAGTGATTAATATGGACATTATGAATAATGACAAACAAAATCAGGCACTGTAATAAATTTCAGGGTTTTTATCATAATTTATCAGATTGACTGGTTGCTATGAATACTGCTCTCACCTGGTCAGGCAAAGTGATGATATTACCTTGAGGAGTGATCATCTGACATACACTAGCAAATCATTACTCATGTTTGAGTTGCATGTGTATATTGTGTTTAGTATCAAATTTTAAATTCATGCGACCAGTAGTTAATCTTGTGCGACATTTTAATTTTACTTTTGCCTCTTAAAAGTGTTTTCTTCTTTGAAAAAAGTAACGATCATGGAGCAATTGTTAAGTGATATGAATAGCTGCTTCAACAACCAATTAAATGAGTTAATAGCAGCACAAAGTCAAAATAGTCAAATTTTTACAAAATCGGCATATTTGTCAATGATACAAAAAGGGAATCAAAAATCAAAGTGACTTTGAAGCTACCAGAAGAATATCAGAGTTTACATGGATAAGACGTATCTATTGGAGGAATAGAAAAATTAATTGTGCCTGTAAAAGATGGTAATTTGATTAAATATTATGTTCACACTGAAGAAATATTTCAGATATTGCTATTGACCATAGCAGCAAAAACCATATGGAAAATATTACAAGGGATACGAGATATGATTATAATTTACTTGAACTTATGTGAAATTTGTCAGAAAAAAATAGAATGCTCCTAAGAAAGGCTTGGTAGTTAAACCAATTTTAAGTAATGAAATGAACTAGAGATGTCAGGTCAACCTTATAGATATGAAGTCTCAAGCCGATTAGCAATATAAATTTATACACATGTACCAAGACCATCTGACTGAATTCATTTAACTATGATCATTAAAAACCAAAAGGACTGAAGATGTAGCCTATGTTCTTATAGACATTTTTATGATTTTCAGTGCACCAAGTATCCGTAAAAATAATAACAGCAGAGAATTCACCAATAATATCGTTAAAGAACTGTGTAGTGTGCAGCCTGAGTTAAAACTAATGCATGGAAAGCCCAAGCACTCACAAAGTTAGTGTTCAGTAGAAAGATGAAATCAAGATGTAGAAAATATTAGTTCTTGGTCAGAGACTAACAACACTAACAAATGGTCAGAAGGATTACGTTTTGTACAACTGATGAAAATCAAGTGCATCATACTGGTATAGCTGCAGCTTCAATGAGGTCAAGTTTAGATCAAAGTTAAAGTTGGACTAAAGAATTTTATACCTAATTAATCATTGATCAATATTAATACAGAGGAAGATTTAGAGACTCTCTTTAAAATTAACAACAATGAACTTTATATATAACAAAAATGACATTCCCAGAACTTTTCTTTAAGCTGATTTTTTTATTGAAGTATAAATTTGTTAATAATACTTTTTGTTAACATTAGTTTAATACTGTTAATAATACAGTAGAACCTCAAAAACTCGGCTCTCGATAATCCAGCACTCCGGATAACTCGGCCACACCCTGGCAGGGCAAAAAAAATCCTTAGTTAATTAATTTTCATTATAGACAGCTTTATAAAAGTATAAAAGCTCTCATAAAGTATTTTTCTGAGGTCTGTCTTATCAGGTAAATTACTGTACACAGTGTATTCATTAATTTTCATTTTCATGTAGTAAAGTACGTAGCCTTCATAAAGTACGTAGTTTTCCTTTGTTTAAGGGTATTTGGGCAGTTTATTCTCTGTTATATTCTCAAGTAAACAATACATACAAGTACAGTACAGTATTTTCTGAGGAAACACTCGTACTTATTTTTTTTAACCCCATTCCCGATAACCCGGCATTTTCACAAACTCGGCCACCCTTCGGTCCACATTAGGCCGAGTTTTCGAGGTTCTACTGTACTTACTTTTAAAAGATCTCATGTTGATTTTAAAATACTTTGAAATAATTCTTAATGAAAAAAATGGAGATTTTTAAAAATATCAAATTGCCTAAAGGGAACGTAACTGTATTCATATTGTCTGGTCAATTTAATAAATTAGTCTATATTTATCAGGCTGTGCTGCCATTTTAGTCATTATTCATAATGGCTGGACATTATAAATAATGCTCTATTAATCACTTGGTCCATAACAAATACAGTAATTACATAGTTCTATATTAATAATAATAATAATGAGCAATTATTTATTGTGACATTGTCACAATGCCGGGCTGCAATCTTTAATCATGTTTTTAAAATATATGTTCTCCACATCAAATTGGCAGTGTCTTGCCCCTGTAAATCATACTTTTCCTTTAACAATAGAGTCGTGCCGGTCATCAATCTAACTCCTTTAAGGGAAAATTTTGAATTGAAATACTGTAACATGACTTTGTCACATAGTCACAATGCCGGGCTGCAATCTTTAATCATATTTTTTTATTTATTTAATTTAAAATATATACTCTCCATCCCAAATTAGTAGCAGCTTGTCCCTGTACAGTACATCATACTTTTTCTTTAACAATAGAGTAATGCCAGTAATCTATATAATATCTTTCAAGGAAAAATTTTTAGATTGAAATAACATGACTTTTGGTTTGCATAGCAGATGCTTTAGCTCAGCCACACTGACTCAACCTGTAGGAACCTAACTGAATTTTATCATAAATCTTTCTACTTGGGCTTTGTAAATTTGGTATTTGCAACATTTCTAATGAACAAACCCTTGTAAATACTGACAGCTACCTATATTTTAATGCTAAATAAATTAAAATATATTTATTTTAAATAAAAGTAAGTAAAAATTAAATTTAATAAAATACAAACCTTAACTTTTCTATATCCTCTGCCTCTTCTACATTAATAAACTGACTATTTTTGTCTATTTGTTTCTGTAATTCATTGCATTCTTTTTCAAGCTGAAATGTAATGTAAAATATAAATAGTTAAAATTTTATTTTGTTTAAGTATTACATTATACAAGACTGAAAACAAACTTTTTCTATTATATATAATTTTGAAATAACATTTTCATTTAAATAGTTAATAGTAACTCTCGACAATTTTCTTAATTTTTTACTTCAATTTACATGCAAAATGCTAGGTAATTTTACTTTAAGCTGTAAAGCTTTTTATGTTTTAATATCAATTTTTAATGTCCAAATAAAATAAAACTTTAACTTATAATATTTTATTATAATAAACATGGAACTTTATAGCAGAACGTTACTGCTATTCAACTTTTCAAAATTTATTTATTACTGAATTAAATATAAAAAGCTTATAACTGCTTAATATTATTATTATTATTATTATTATTATTTAGCTTTACTATATTACTATAAATTACAATTACACAATAAAAAATACAAATTAACAAAGAACTAAGAGGAAACTTTAATGTTATAAATACTATTTAGTTTTATTACTATCCTCTATGAATACAAAACTTTAACTTATAATTTTGTCTTGTTCATTAAAATAAGGTAACCAAATATTAGTTAATGTATAATTTAATCATTGTTCAAATTTTTATTAATTTTTAACTGCAAGAAATAATCTTATTAGCTAAACTTTTATTAATAATACTCATAATTTAACAACATAATTATATAATTAATCCATTTATTCTAGTCAATTTGAAACTCACATATACTGATAATAACAACAGACTAAAATTTGCAATATGTTAAGTAAATAAGATTACAATTACAGGAAATTCTAATTTTATTGATTCCGATATTAAAACTACACACTAAAGCAATTAAAAGCAATTTTTTGGAGGTGGGCTATCCCAAATATGTCAACCCTGTCCACCATGCTGTGGGCTTGGCTGAACCCACTGTAAGTCTGAAAAAGGCTCTCAGTGCCTACAGGATAGAAAGAGGTTTAAAAAAGTTATCATTGTGTCTGTGAGGCTGGGACATTACCCCCCTGATGGGAAGCTGGCTGTCAAGTTGGGGCCAATAAATCGTAAACAAGACCAAAGTGGCAAAGGAATGGGGTGTGAGATGATTTAATTGTCACATTCCCCAACCAAATTGACAAGTCCCCAATCGTAAATCATAAAAGCTGGGGGAGAAATTGACCTCCAGGGGAGAGTTCAACAGTCATCTTACACAGAGTTCAAAGTGAGAATTTGCGGACCCTCTTTTGGAGGAAAAGGCTGACTGGACCCAGCTGCGCCTTCTCCGAGTCAGGAAATCACACATTACATACATTGGAAACATTACACCTAAATTTACAGGATTCTCACCCCGGGGAGAGCTTGATCCAACTCCAGGGAGGGTGGCCTGGATGGGGTTTTCAAAGGTGTTCAGTGACCCTGTGGCTCAAATTGTGTCCTTGGCAACAGACCAGGGACCAATGAAGTTTCAGGGGACCACCATTCAGACCAACCAAAATCTCAGGATTTTGGGTGAAAATGATATAAAAGTCTGGGATTCCAAGGATATGGGGAGATTGTGATCGAGAATGTCCATCCTTGTGCATGGCATTGCAGATACTCCAACAAAGAACAAAGGAGAAACCCCAAAGACTTCGAGTGCAGGAGCAACAAGGGACTTAACTTCCTGACGACATTTTCTTCACTCTGGGACCTCTCGCATTTGAATCTTCTAAGAGCATCTTTGAAAGGACAGATGAACACTCGCTGGTTGGTGCAAACTTTCTGGATCATCTGAAACAAACTTTCCTCTGTAAGAACTATAGTACATTCTTTAGCCTTGTCTATAAGCATGATGTCTTTGTTAAAATAAATGCATTAATTTTGTCATTTCAGTCTCTGTGTAGGTCTCTTTGCATCCAGCAACAGCTACCCCTATACAACTAAAAGAATTCTCATGGGACAAGCGAGGGTCAGGGTCTGGGTTAAAAACCTCACATGTCTTAATCAGTACTTATAAATGTTAAATGTTAATCATTTTAATTGTTATTTGCTCATAGAACAATACTTTAAATTGCTAGCATTTCCTATTTCAATCATATACTAGCATGGCTAATGACCATGAAACATTGAACATTGTATGGGGTCCAGTGTAGAACAGGACCTTTTAGTGTTTTGATTTTTTAACAAATAAAATACATAGCATGTTTCTTTATTAATAAAAGGGAGTTTTAAAGATTTTATTTTCTGTTAGTAAAAACACAGAGATTCCTACTTCTACTTCACAGAGAAAAATCCCCTGATTCCCCTTTCAACAGTCCTGTCAAAGAGTGTACTGCAAACAACACTGAATGAATTAGTATTAATCAATACAGTCGACACCCCTATAAGATATAGATACGTTCCAATTTATTAGGAATCCGATTTCTTACAAGTCGTTCCAATACAGCCCGACACGTGTCAAGTTTACGGACTATGGCTGATTGAAAGGTTTTCTTCCATAAAATTAATCGATTCTACACTAATCCGACTCAACATTTCCAAAATACGTATATTTTTTCGTAGTTTTATAGGAATCGTAATTATAGGGACCGTAATTATAGGGGGGTCGACTGTA